>NC_041407.2:25827378-25942378 GCF_900747795.2 Erpetoichthys calabaricus
AATGAAATTAATTTCTAAAAAGTTTTTAAAAAGTATTTGATTTCTTGGAAATCATCTCGCGACCCCCCCAATGTCTCACGACCCCCCAGAGGGTCGCGACCCCCACTTTGGGAACCACTGGTCTAGAGGACCAACAATAAGGGGAACCACTAAAAGCTCAACATGTGGTACTGCTAAATATCAACATGACTCAAACAGTTTATTATATGTGGGAGCTTTCTTGTACTGGTCAGTCAGGAGATCAGCAAATGATTTCAAAGCATTTATAATTCTTATGAGTGCATTAAGGAAACTCAATTAAATTACCAAAACTTAAAGACATAAAATATAAATAAATTATATATTACACTACAATGCAACTTCAGTGAATGCAGGCGCAGAGTGCTGTAGACAAACTCTCAGGTAAAACAGAAGAATAGATTACACAAATTACTAAATGCAGAATTAGTACACATACAGATACAGATTTGTTAAAACACACAGAAAAGAAAATACAAACTGATTAACATGAATGGAAACCAACAATATTGGTCATTTAATAAATGTATAGGGGTAAAAGAGCTATTAAATAGCCACTAAACCCATTTACTAACTAAAGTTGTAGAGCTTCATCAGTTACACTTGTTCTTCCCACTTTAAACCTTTTCCACCCCTTCATACATTTTTCGTTGAGTCCGACTGTTTTCACTTCTGTACCGAGCCAACATCCTTCAGTGAATTTCAGCAGGTTTCACTCCCTCTGGCTGAAGAAACCTCACTATGGCACATTGTTCAACACTGGTGCAATCCTGCAGTGGAGCTTCCATATTCCATTGACTTTGGCTTCAGCTCGACTAACGGGAGAGTGATACGCTGTGCATGTTCGAGTTACCCATAAGCCATCGGGAATGTGTTGTATTGGGTTAGCTTCACTCCATTGTAGTTACTATGTATTTTTTAAATTGATTTACCCACACAGTTTATTTTATACATCATCAAACAATTCAATTCAATCATTCAAATGCTGGGTTTTTATCCAGTTAATGATTTTTTTTTATTTACCCTATATTAGAGCCTGAAATGCAATAAAGTGGATCGCGCTAAATTACAAAATTAAACAGCTGACATTATGAAGCATTATATGCACGCTGTATAAAAGGCACATATGCTGGGGCCTCGGCTAACAAGACTAAAACAAAGCAGCAGTTTTATGAAACGGTGCCTTCAGGCTTTTAGGAAATAATTACTACTATATATCCTGTAAATGCCTGAAAACATTGATTTGCAAACCAGTGGCTGCTTGAAAGCTTCTATAATAAAAAGACTGAGTGGCTCTTAGAATAAAAATAAATAGTAACAGATCAATTTTCTCCAACCCCGTTTAGTTTCTGGTTCCTGTCTCTGTTGAAAAGGTGCAATTTTTACGTCAACAATCAGACAATTTTATGACAACCAATCTGTGTTGGGAGTATGAATTCCAGATTGAGTTTCAAATTACTTTTTAATTTTAACGTCTCTTTCAGCTCCAAAAAATCACAACGTTTTGGAAATTTTGGCCTTGTTTTCCAAGCTGGTCACATCACACAAACAACATTAATCAATTTTGTATTTTATATTTTAACTAGCAAAATACCCACACTTCACAGCAGAGATGTAGTGTGTGTGGACGCTAGAGGTGCTGTTGCCCCATGAAACCCACCAGACAGACGTCCAAGACACACTTATAAAAGCACCAAGAAGAATTTAATAATAATTTTCTTCCAATACAGTTCACAAAGCACCGCACACTCCACAATTCACAATACTCAATAATAATCAATACAATAATCAATAATCACAATCCTCCACTCCCAGCAGCTTAGTCACCCAACCTCCTAACTCCAGCTCCCAGTGCTGGGATTCCCAAAGTCCTTTAAATAGTCCATGACCCGGAAGTGTTCCTTCTCCAGGTCAAACGCCACATCATCCTTTTCAAGTAGCCCAGAAGTACTGCAGGCTTCCGTCCTCGTGACTCCAAAGTACAGTGCATCCAGAAAGTATTCACAGCGCATCACTTTTTCCACATTTTGTTATGTTACAGCCTTATTCCAAAATGGATTCAATTCATTTTTTTCCTCAGAATTCTACACACAACACCCCATAATGACAACGTGAAAAAAGTTTACTTGAGATTTTTGCAAATTTATTAAAAATAAAAAACTGAGAAGTCCCATGTACATAAGTATTCACAGCCTTTGCTCAATACTTTGTCGATGCACCTTTGGCAGCAATTACAGCCTCAAGTCTTTTTGAATATGATGCCACAAGCTTGGCACACCTATCCTTGGCCAGTTTCGCCCATTCCTCTTTGCAGCACCTCTCAAGCTCCATCAGGTTGGATGGGAAGCGTCGGTGCACAGCCATTTTAAGATCTCTCCAGAGATGTTCAATTGGATTCAAGTCTGGGCTCTGGCTGGGCCACTCAAGGACATTCACAGAGTTGTCCTGAAGCCACTCCTTTAATATCTTGGCTGTGTGCTTAGGGTCATTGTCCTGCTGAAAGATGAACCGTCGCCCCAGTCTGAGGTCAAGAGCGCTCTGGAGCAGGTTTTCATCCAGGATGTCTCTGTACATTGCTGCAGTCATCTTTCCCTTTTATCCTGACTAGTCTCCCAGTTCCTGCCGCTGAAAAACATCCCCACAGCATGATGCTGCCACCACCATGCTTCACTGTAGGGATGGTGCCAGGTTTCCTCCAAACGTGACGCCTGGCATTGACACCAAAGAGTTCAATCTTTGTCTCATCAGACCAGAGAATTTTCTTTCTCATGGTCTGAGAGTCCTTCAGGTGCCTTTTGGCAAACTCCAGGGGGGCTGCCATGTGCCTTTTACTAAGGAGTGGCTTTCCTTCTGGCCACTGTACCATACAGGCCTGATTGGTGGATTGCTGCAGAGATGGTTGTCCTTCTGGAAGGTTCTCCTCTCTCCACAGAGGACCTCTGGAGCTCTGACAGAGTGACCATCGGGTTCTTGGTCACCTCCCTGACTAAGGCCCTTCTCCCCCGATCGCTCAGTTTAGATGGCTGGCCAGCTCTAGGAAGAGTCCTGGTGGTTTCGAACTCCTTCCACTTATGGATGATGGAGGCCACTGTGCTCATTGGGACCTTCAAAGCAGCAGAAATTTTTCTGTAACCTTCCCCAGATATGTGTCTCGAGACAATCCTGTCTCGGAGGTCTACAGGCAATTCCTTTGACTTCATGCTTGGTTTGTGCTCTGACATGAACTGTCAACTGTGGGACCTTCTATAGACAGGTGTGTGCCTTTCCAAATCATGTCCAATCAACTGAATTTACCACAGGTGGACTCCAATGAAGCTGCAGAAACATCTCAAGGATGATCAGGGGAAACGGGATGCACTTGAGCTCAATTTCGAGCTTCACGGCAATGGCTGTGAATACTTATGTACATGTGCTTTCTCAATTTTTTTATTTTTAATAAATCTGCAAAAACCTCAAGTAAACTTTTTTCACGTTGTCATTATGGGGTGTTGTGTGTAGAATTCTGAGGAAAAAAATGAATTTAATCCATTTTGGAATAAGGCTGTAACATAACAAAATGTGGAAAAAGTGATGCGCTGTGAATACTTTCCGGATGCACTGTACTTCCGGGTTGTCGTAAGATTCTTTATGAGCTCCCCCTGGCACACGACTCCACATCCCAGGATGCTTTGAGGGAATCCGGGGGAACTGTTGCTGTCCAGGTGAGCTGCCACCTAGCGTTCCTCCTTCTTTCTGTTTAGGGACGTCCCGGCCAGACTGAAATGCCGGCCGTCCATCACATGTGTTAAAGAAGTTATGAAAAAGAAAAGGAAACATTTTAAAAATAACGTAACATGATTGTCAATCTGCGGTGGGTTGGCACCCTGCCTAGAATTGGTTCCTGCCTTGTGCCCTGTGTTGGCTGGGATTGGCTCCAGCAGACCCCCGTGACCCTGTGTTCGGATTCAGCGGGTTGGAAAATGGATGGATGGATGATTGTCAATGTAATTGTCATAGGCTTATTTTAGTACTGAGAGTGAATTTGATGATTGTAAAGAGTTTAATCTATGATTGTAAATGTTGTGTATGAGAAATGCACATTTTTAGGATGTAGGGAGCTCTTTGTAAACGACTTTGTAGTTCTACCCTCGGGCTGTAAAATGACCAAACTGTCTGCTGAGCCTACTCTTGAGCATGCAACGTACAGTTGGCCACGTGAGAAGCAATCTTGTGTCAAGTGTGGAAGACCGCTGGGGGTGGTACCCAGCCGGGACGCCCGAGAGGACCAGAGGAGGGCTTGTGCCTCCTCCAGACCACGAGGGGGCGACTGCCCTGGTTGTGTTGGGGGCCACGGGTGCAGGGCTTGGAAGCCCAACCCTGTAGGGGCCCGTGGTCACCGCCAGGGGGCACCCCAGTGCCTAGAGAGCCCAGGACCTCAGCACTTACGCCACACCCGGAAGTGCTGGGGGGAAGAAGAAAGGGGACACCCGGAGTCCTTCCTGGTGCGCAGCCGGCACTTCTGCCACACAGGGGAGTGTCAGCGGAGGAGCGTCGGGGAGCACCTGGAGCCCATCTGGGTGTGCTTAAAAGGGGCCGCCTTCCTTCAGACAGTGACTGGAGTCGGGCGAGGAGTGGATGAAGTCTTGGTGGAGAAGAGTGGAGGCGGCCTGAAGGAAGCAGGCACTAGTGTGAGAGAGGCCTGGGCTTTGGGGGATTGGTGCTGGAGGCACTGGGTTGTACACATAGAACTTTGTAAATAGTATAAATAAACGTGTGTTGGGTGAACAAACAATGTCCGTCTGTGTGTGTCCGGGCTGCTTCTCACACAAGTCAATGGCGACCTTTTTAGAGTCTGGCCCTGTGTCTTATTTATTGTCATAGCAAAGCAGACCCTTACTGGAAATTGGAGGCATTTGAATTGGAATGGGAGGTCAGAGGGTATAAATCCAGTCTCCCCTGAGCCAGTTCCAGTGAAGACAGTTGCCTCAGTGAGGTTCTTGTGCAGATCTGAAGCCCGGTGCCATTACAAAGTTTTGGTGGTTGTAAGTTTCATAGTAAAGTGGTGGAGTAAACGAAAAGGCCAGCAGAAAGACATGAAACAAGGCCAACAATAACAGGCTTGAAGCGGTGGAGTAAAGAAGAAGGGAGCAGTGAGCACGATGAACAGCTGAGGAAAATAAGGAAGCGAGTGAGGAGGCACGTGAGCGCGGCATAGGTGCGCGGACAGTGGCCGCACGGAAAAAGGAAGGGGGACCGGGGACAGCCCTTGTGCATCTCTGCCGTGAAATAAATTGTCTGTTAATGGAAATAAGGAATGAAGCCGCCAAAAGGAGAGGTCAGTTCCGAAAGTTCCTTACGGCATAATGGTGAGAACCGCTAAAAAGAAGACGTTACTTAACGTTTGTAAGTACAGTGTAAAGGATGAGCATGGGTAATTTGGGCTTCCTACGTATATTAGAAGTCGCAAAAATAGTGAGTAGGGGTTTCCCCAATCTATATATACAGTTTAGGGGGTACACCCATCCCCCCCACCTTGGGTGTTGCAATAGGACATGAAACACACCTAACTTTTGTAAGTACACTGCAGGGACTTTCAGTGACTGCAAATCAGAATTAAAATCCTGCCAGAATCCTGCACAAGGAAACACAAAGGGAACGTCTGTTTGATCTTTATCTTCTGCCCATAATGCAGAGAAAAATCTTAAGTTTCTTTATCTGTTGGTTTCTAGATGGTGGCATGGCGGTGAAGTGGTTAGCACTGCTGCCTTATGGATCTGACGTTCTGAGTTTGAATCCCACACCCATTTGTTATCTGTGTGGAGTTTGCACCTTCTGCTCCTAACTGCGTGGATTCTCCTCCCACATTCTCAGAGACATGCAGGCAGCTCTTAGGTGAACCTTCTGATGGACTGACATCTTCTCTTTGTGCAAGGTGCTGCTGGGCATAGCTCTGGCCTCCCACAACCCTGAATTGAATTGGATTATTGGGCTTTAGAGTGTTTTGATCAGTTAGTTGCAACTAATGTAATGTCGGTTTTGTCACACATGTGCATCACCGGGCTTGTCCGAGGTAAGCACTACCACCCCAGGACACCAGGGGGCACAATCACAGACTCTTCTGCCTCTTTTGTCAGCCACTACTTCGAGAAGACACCCATTGAGGGCTGCTGACCCTGCCCCATCTGGCCAATGAGCTATAAAAGCATGGAGGCATCTACTTTGGGAGATGAGCCACCCCGCACTACTGAGCTCTTACCATGAAGCCTGACCGCCCTCCAGAGCCTTTAAACTACGGCCTTTGGTTACATTTTGCTTTTATTTACTTACCCTGCCATTGAGCATTTGTTAGTTTGGGTCGATTTATTATTTTGAGTAAATGGGACAGGCCGGTTGGCACCCCAAGATTTCATCTTGACTCCCATCTTACCCTTGACCGACGGTAGCTTTTAATTTCAATACTTTTAAACGTATTCTTCATTTGTATAAATGCCTTCTGGGTAGATTTAACAGTTTGTAAGATTAAATATGGTTTTACATAAAACAAAAATAAAAGATTTTCCAGCAAAATAATTAATTTAATACCACACAAAATCTTTTTGAATCTTTAAGGCCTGGTGGCCACTGACCAAAGGAGGAGAAGAACTTAATTTGTCAATAATAAACCTCTGTCATTCATAGCATTTTGAAAAGCCAAAGGATCGTTCAGACAAATCTGCTGGTGACCCTGTGAGCCGCCACCATTCACCCCACTTAGTCCCAAAATTCTGTTAAGGCGGAATGGCATGTACTCTAAATATAAGATCATCTTTTTAAGGCGGAATGGCATGTAAATATAAGATCATCTTTTCGGGAGCAGTTTGTTGACAGCTTTGCTGGCTTTCATTGAGATGTCTTTGCAGATTGCTTTAGCACAGTGGTGGGTAAGCTGGGATCAGGCTAAAGTTACAAGAGGCGTAGGTGCAAAAAACATTGTACTGTATTTAGTGCAACCACAGGGGTGGCTTCATCCACACTGGCAGCTCAGTGCACTTAGTAATTTCCTTGCTTTATTGACACATGAATTGCTTACGGTACGCTGCATAACTTCCCCAAATGTGATAAATATACCTTCCGAGGAGCAGACGAGACACCGCAGCTGCTTACAGTCTTACTGATGATTATCATGACTGTGAGCAAAACAAAAAAAAAAAAAAGGAGACTATTCTTAAAGGCCTCAGGATTTAAGACGGGCTTAGTAACACTAGTGGACCAGAGAAATCATTTAACATTTGCATGGGACACTAAATGTCTTTAGCGCGGGCACTATAGATGTTGATTTTTACATTTAAATGGCAGTACTCAGTTGAAGTGGATAAGGGGTAATAGTTAGTGCTGTAGTTCCCAGCACCTTGAGATAAAATCCTGTGCCTGGTCACTGTCTGTATTGAGTAAGTGTGTGCAACCCATGCCTGTCTGGGCTCTTCTCCATGTGCTGTGTCTTTTTACACCCACATGCTAAGGACATGTAGATCAGGTTAATTGGATGTGGGTGTGTGTAAGCTGTCCCTGCGATGGACCGGCACTTACCTTACACATGATATTTTCAGGTGTAAATATCATCTCTTGCTTGGCCAGGATGCCATGATGGAAGAACGGCGGGAGTGGAGATGTACAGTAACCTGGCCGAAATACTTTACAATCTGCACCCCAGAGGGGACTGGATAAGCATGATTTTGGATGCAGTAAGTTACCCAGTATTCATTTCCTCCAGACTGGTTCCAGTTAGGACTCCTGCAGGGTTGCATGGGACTTACAGTGCAGAAGAGCAGCTCTGACTAGGGTCCTTGGATGACGTAAGAGGGGAGGACTGTCCTGGCTTCCCTATGGCCCAGATGTGCTACAGATGACCACTGGTGGAATACTGGAAGCATTCACAGGTCCAGCTTAAAAGAAGCTGTCATATTGCCTTAGAGACAGGACACAGTGGGCAAAACTCACTTGGAGGAAAGAAGTCGAGAAGAATTTGTAAGTTGTGTATATTCGTGTGTTGATTTGGTTGGTGCTTGATTGGAAAGGTGCTTATTGAGAAATAAAGTCCTTTGTTTGAGACTGGGGTTGTGCTGGGTGCTATTGTGCCTGTAGATTGGGACTCAGTAATGCCCCCTTGTGGTTACACATGGTAGGCTCTGAGTCTCTTAAAATTCTGAATTAGATTATTATAAAACAAAATTCTCAATCCTGCCTAATCAGTCAAACACTATGGATTCCTACCATAAATGAACTTCTCACTGAAGATTCCCAGCAAGATGACTGTCTGTGTGGAGTCTGCACATTTCCGCATGTCTGCATGTGTTTTCACTCTCCTATCCTAAAGACATGCATGTTAGATTAATTGATGGCTCTGCGTAAGTGAATGTTCATGGCGATAGACTGCCATCTGGTCCAGGGACTGCTCCTGCCTTCTAACCAAAGCTTTAAGGATAAAGACTCCCTGAGATCCACCAATTCAAATATGGGGGGGGGGATGTTCAATGTACGCTTAGGCTGTTTTCAGCTTGGCTGTGTATCTCACCTTGTGGCCCAAGGGTTAGATGTGCAGTTTCAGACTACTAGCCCCATGGCTATGGCATATTTTGTAGGCCCCAGCAAACATGCACATCACTTTCCTGCTGCATGCAGATGTTACTTTCATCTTCACTGAAACACAATAATAGTTTCATTTATTTATTTTTTTCTCTGCTTCACACCTTTGAGAGACAGCAATTTGTCACGGAAAATCTCAACCTAGATTGCATCATGTCATTTCTTTGCAACCAGTCCACAAAATTTCCCAAACCTACAGTGCATCTGGAAAGTATTCACAGCACATCACTTTTCCCACATTTTGTTATGTTACAGCCTTATTCCAAAATGGATTCAATTCATTTTTTTCCTCAGAATTCTGCACACAACACCCCATAATGACAACATGAAAAAAGTTTACTTGAGGTTTTTGGAAATTTATTAAAAATAAAAAAAAACTGAGAAAACACATGTACATAAGTATTCACTTTGTTGATGCACCTTTGGCAGCAATTACAGCCTCAGGTCTTTTTGAATATGATGCCACAAGCTTGGCACACCTATCCTTGGCCAGTTTAGCCCATTCCTCTTTGCAGCACCTCTCAAGCTCCATCAGGTTGGATGGGAAGCGTTGGTGCACAGCCATTTTAAGATCTCTCCAGAGATGTTCAATCAGATTCAAGTCTGGGCTCTGGCTGGGCCACTCAAGGACATTCACAGAGTTGTCCTGAAGCCACTCCTTTGATATCTTGGCTGTGTGCTTAGGGTCGTTGTCCTGCTGAAAGATGAACTGTCGCCCCAGTCTGAGGTCAAGAGCGCTCTGGAGCAGGTTTTCATCCAGGATGTCTCTGTACATTGCTGCAGTCATCTTTCCCTTTATCCTGACTAGTCTCCCAGTCCCTGCCGCTGAAAAACATCCCCACAGCATGATGCTGCCACCACCATGCTTCACTGTAGGGATGGTATTGGCCTGGTGATGAGCGGTGCCTGGATTCCTCCAAACGTGACGCCTGGCATTCACACCAAAGAGTTCAATCTTTGTCTTGTCAGACCAGAGAATTTTCTTTCTTCAGGTGCCTTTTGGCAAACTGCAGGCGGGATGCCATGTGACTTTTACTAAGGAGTGGCTTCCATCTGGCCACTCTACCATACAGGCCTGATTGGTGGATTGCTGCAGAAATGGTTGTTCTTCTGGAAGGTTCTCCTCTCTCCACACAGGACCTCTGGAGCTCTGACAGAGTGACCATCGGGTTCTTGGTCACCTCCCTGACTAAGGCCCTTCTCCCCTGATTGCTCAGTTTAGACGGCCGGCCAGCTCTAGGAAAAGTCCTGGTGGTTTCGAACTTCTTCCACTTACGGATGATGGAGGCCACTGTGCTAATTGGGACCTTCAAAGCAGCAGAAATTTTTCTGTAACCTTCCCCAGATACGTGCCTCGAGACAATCCTGTCTTGGAGATCTACAGACAATTCCTTTGACTTCATGCTTGGTTTGTGCTCTGACATGAACTGTCAACTGTGGGACCTTATATAGACAGGTGTGTGCCTTTCCAAATCATGTCCAACCAACTGAATTTACCACAGGTGGACTCCAATTAAGCTGCAGAAACATCTCAAGGATGATCAGGGGAAACCGGATGCACCTGAGCTCAGTTTTGAGCTTCATGGTAAAGGCTGTGAATACTTATGTACATGTGCTTTCTCAATTTTTTTATTTTTAATAAATTTGCAAAAATCTCAAGTAAACTTTTTTCACATTGTCATTATGGGGTGTTGTGTGTAGAATTCTGAGGAAAAAAATGAGTTTAATCCATTTTGGAATAAGGCTGTAACATAACAAAATGTGGAAAAAGTGATGTGCTGTGAATACTTTCCGGATGCACTGTATATCCATCCATCCATTATCCAACCCGCTATATCCTAACTACAGGGTCACGGGGGTCTGCTGGAGCCAATCCTAGCCAACTCAGGGTGCAAGGCAGGAAACAAACCCTGGGCAGGGCGCCAGCCCACTGCAGGGCACGCACGCACACACACACACACACACACAAGTACACATGCACACACCAAACAAACACTAGGGACAATTTAGAATTGCCAGTGCACCTAACCTGCATGTCTTTGGACTGTGGGAGGAAACCGGAGCACCCGGAGGAAACCCACGCAGACATGGGGAGAACATGCAAACTCCACACAGAGTCTCCCAAACCTATAATAAACCTGAAAATACTATGATATAATTTCTACAGAATACACTAACACATAAGGAACAAAACAGAAAACTAGCCAAGGGAGTCAGTGTCCTTTACTATTTTCCTGCTTCATTCATTACAGCTTGTTTTATTGTATAAAGGTGCTGATGAATGGTGCTTTAGCAAGGAAGGATCCAACAACACTGAAACCCTACAGCAAGAAAGCATACTAGATATGACTGCTGAAATCCCTCATGTAACTGTGCTTCCATTCTTATAAACGCTCCACAACATCACACACTCCAATGACTGAGCTGAAACTTAGATGTTTTTCTAATGCAGTATATATTCACATTTAAGTTCTCCCGTGGATAAGTCAGGACTTGATTTTACCATATTATTTCTGGTATTTTATAATGTTAGTCATATAAGTCGAATGCGGAAAACTCATGCTGTTGGACCAAGCGATTATGATATGCCCGCCTGAGAGAGTAACCATGGAGCACAAGGCCTTTTTTTTTTCTGTGTATTGTGCCCACGTGACCACGCGGTAATACCCGAACTATTCTGAAGCGACGTTTGCACTGTTTTGTGTTTTTTGTATCTCATACCCTCATACACCTTTATTATAAGAGCATCCCTTATCTACGGTAGAGCATTCAATCAGAAGAAAATATGAAGCTGGTTTTAAATTAAACGTCGTTGAAGTAGCAAAAGAAATTGGTAACTACGCTGCTGGAAGAAAATTCAATGCGTCAGAGAACCTGATGCGAGATTGGAGGAGGCAAGAAAATGTAAAAAAAAAATAAAGTAAAAATTAAGTGTCGCATTTTTGAATGGGCGTATAAGTCGGGGTCTGATTTTATGATCGATTTTTCGGGTTTCAAGACCCGACTTATACGTGAGTATATACGGTAATTAAGAAATCGTCTCTTAAAAAAAAAAAATCATCCTGCCGACTACACCAAGTGTTTTATCGAGTAAAAATGTTCACGAAAGGTACTTTAACCTTTAAGGATAAAGGAATCCTAGAAGGAGGTTCTTCTGACCTCCTCTGTTAGATTCTTTGTGCAGCCCTTGCAAAGGTAGCAATCTGGGGGGCCCAAAGATATAGGCATCCCAGCAGGAGTGCAGCTCTTGGCCTTTGCTAAGGCAGTTTGAAAATGTTAGCGATTCAGGTGTAAAGGACACAGGTGTCCCGACAAGAGTGTGGCTTGTGAATGGTGTCACTTCTGGACCTTGCTAAGTTATGGTAGCCTACCTCAGTCATACTGAGTTATTATAGTTGAGGTAGCCAGCCTCTACCATTTCTGTCTGTAATGAGAATGCGTGCTGACTGAATGCCAAGTAGGTAAGTATTGTGGGGTGTTATGTGTGAATTAAGGCTAATAATTTACGGATTTGCAGTATCAATGTGTTCACCAGTGTAAAAAGAACTTTAGAGGTTGAAGTACCTTTTGTGAACCTTTTACACAAGAAAACCAAGCAGCTTGGTTTTGAGTTTTAAAATGTACTCCTTTAAATATTTTAAACTATGTTGCTGTGTTTGGGTATTAAGCAATAACTCATTTCTACAGTAAACTGGGCAGGATGTTGGGTAAAGAATGAGTGCTGCTGCTCCACAGCATCAGACTCATGGCTACAAATCACAGCCCAGTCATTCTTTGTGTGGCATTTTTTACATGTTCTGTGTCTGCATTAGTTTTTTTAGTTAAGGATTTCCATTTTCTTCCCACATCCCAAAGCCATCCTGTTTAACTTAACTAGCACCTCTAAATTTGCCCTCTGTAGGTGTGTACATGAATGTGCCCCCTGTGATGGACTGGCACCCGTAAAAGTTACATCTACAGTAATATTGTGCCCAAAGCTGCCTGGGATGACAATACACATTTAAAAAATAAAGGTGGCTTAAATTAATTATAAAACACAAAATAATCAATGGCATAAGTATTCAGCCCCTTTAATATGACTCACCTGAAGCATCACCGGCCATCCAATCTATTTAAGAAGCCCCATAATTACTTAGTTACACAAACAGTTAATTAATAAATATGCATTTCAAATATAGGTGTGAAATGATTTATTTTTTTAATGCTTTATAAATCAGAAAATTTGATTTCCTTTGGACGGGCACATACAGTAGTTGCTGAAGAAGAACTATAACATGAACAATACCTATCAAAATACACTCACCGGCCACTTTATTAGGTACACCTGTTCAACTGCTTGTTAATGTGAAAATCTAATCAGCCAATCACATGGCAGCAACGCAATGCATTTCAGCCTGCAGACATTGTCAAGACGACCTGCTGCAGTTCATATCATCAGAATGGGGCAGAAAGGTGACTGAAGTAACTTTGAACGAGTCATGGTTGTTGGTGCCAGACGGGCTGGTCTGAGTATTACAGAAACTGCTGATCTACTGAGACTTTCACACACAAACTTCTCTAGAGTTTAAAGAGAATGGTCAGAGAAAGGGAAAATATCCAGTGAGTGACAGTTCTCTAGGTGAAAATGCCTTGTTGATGCCGGAGGTCAGATGAGAATGGCCAGACTGGTTCCGGCTGATAGGAAGGCAACAGTAATTCAAATGACCACTCGTTACAAACAAGGTATGCAGGACAGCATCTCTGAACACACAACAAATCGAACCTTGAAGCAGATGGGCTACAGCAGCAGGAGCCAACACTGGTGTCACTCCTGTCAGCTAAGAACAGGCAACTGAGGCTACAATTCACACAGGTTCACCAAAATTGGACAATTGGAAAAAAATGTTGCCTGGTCTGACAAGTCTCAATTTCTGCTGCGACATTTTGATGCTAGGGTCAGAATTTGGCATCAATAACTTGAAAGTATGGATCTATCCTGCCTTGTATTAATGGCTCTGGCTGGTGGTGATGCAATGGTGTGAGGGATATTTTCTTGGTACACTTTGGGCCCCTTAGTACCAGCTGAGCATTGTTTAAAAGCC
Organism: Erpetoichthys calabaricus; assembly: GCF_900747795.2. Taxonomy (NCBI): domain Eukaryota; kingdom Metazoa; phylum Chordata; class Cladistia; order Polypteriformes; family Polypteridae; genus Erpetoichthys; species Erpetoichthys calabaricus. Next base: position 25,841,079 of record NC_041407.2, read on the forward strand.
ACAGCCTACCTCATTATTGTTCACCATGTTCATCCCTTTATGACTGCAGTATACTCATCTTCTGATAGCTCCTTTCAGCAGGATAATGTGCCATGTTACAAAGCTCAAATCATCTCAATCTGGTTTCTTGAACAAGACAATGAGTTCACTGCACTCAAATGGCCTCCACAGTCACCAGATCTCAATCCAACAGAGCACCTTTGGGATGTGGTGCAATGGGAATTTCACACAATGGATGTGCAGCTGACAAATCTCTAGCAACTGTTTGATGCTATCATGTCAATATGGACCAAAATCACCGAGGAATGTTGCCAGCACCTTGTTGAATCTGTGCCATGAAGAATTACAGCAGTTCTGAAGGCAAAAGGGTGTCCAACCCAGTACTAGCAAAGTGAACCTAATAAAGTGGCCAGTAAGTGTAGCAGGCCAAAATTGCTATAGGGGAAATTCACATACTCCAGCAGCAGCATACTGATAAAAAACAATATTACATTAAAGAGTGATAAAAATGCAGGTATAACAGACAATAACTTTGTATAATGTTAACGTTTACCCAACCCCCCCCCAGTCTGTCACTGATGCTGCTCCTCTGTCTGTAGATGATAATGTTCAGTGGATTCTCCATGATTGACAGGAGCCTGCTCAGCGCCCGTCACTCTGCCACGAATGTCAAACTGGCCAGCTCTGTGTAACTGCGGACCGACCGTTTTAGATGTTGAAGACGGCTAATACTAAATAACACTCAATTTCATACATCTAACATTAACAGTTCCAAAGTTATGACTTATGGAATGTTGTTGTATTTCAGTAGCACTCGCTTTTACAGTAAAATCAGGGCCACTTCCTCTTTTTAACAACAACATTTATTTATTTAGCACGTTTTCATACAAATGGATGTATGGATAAATTTAAAAGCCTCCATATCTCATAAACAAATGAAGATGAAAGCTTAAAATTTTGCACACTACTTATAGAGTATAATGACATTTTATTTCAGTAGTTATGAAGAAAATAGGAGATGGTCAGTTGTGATCATTTTTCTAAAATCTATTGATTTGACACAGATTGGCTGTATATTAAATGAACAATTTTCTTAACTATGGGTTTTACCTGTTCTTTAACGAAGTCAACTTCTATCCCCATCTCCATTTTTAAGCGCTTCTTTTGCAATTGTATCAGCTCGTTCATTTTCACATTCCTCACATGAGATGAGACCCAGCGAGATTGAATCTCGATTCCCAACATTACAAACTCATACAGTACAGAATGTACTCCTAACAGTCAATCCTGCCAACAAAATCGAAATTATTTCAAGCTTTTTAACACCCCACTATAGAATCTGAACATACTATAACTGCCTTTTTTAAAAGAAAAAATTACTTTGTTAACCCATTTTAGTTCAGTAATTACTGGTACCAATTCAGACGAATAAACTGGTAATCCTTCTCACAATCTCTTTCCAAGGCTTACATTACAAGAAGGAACAAAGACTGCTGAACGTTACATGATTAGTTAATAGGTCCTTAGATCACTCTGCATATATTTGCAATAATGTATGATAATTTTGCCACAAATACGTATTCCAGCACCCCTCATGCATATACCCTTCCACCATGTTTTCCCTGTCCCGTAGAAGTTGAAAATGAACAACCGGTTCATGAAATTTCCATGATAGAGTTTCTGACCGTTAACAATTTTCTTCAATTGATGTAAATTTTAGGGATGCTTACTTCCTGGTGTTAACGATGAACGCAACTGTTCGAAGCGGCCTAAGAAGTGAAAGATTCGAACATCTAACGTGGCGCACGCGCCGTGGGGTTGGAGGGAGGAGGTAACGTCAGGTATGACGTCAGAAAACGAAACAGGAAGTTGTGGCGGCGAACCTTCCACACGGATGGAAGAGACGAGCGAAGTAGGGGATGGCTCTGGCGTCGTGTGAGAATCTGGAGTTGCGTTCCTAAACGCTTCCCAAACTGCACGGACAGGAGACATGGGCAGCAAGGGATGTATTCTCTGGCGACTCCTTCTTGCAGTATGCTGCTGTGGCCTGCTTCGCATGGTGAGTAACCAGCTTGGCCGAACTGTAAACGTGTGCCGTCTGTTGCACAAACTCCACGAGCGCCGGATGCCTTATGTTGTTTTTGTTTTCACCGTGTTCGTTTTTTTTTGCATCACTCGCTGTAAATAGGATTCCTTGAAAGCAGATTTAGGAATCGTTATCACTCCGATCGGCGAGAGTAATGTCATAGAGAGGGGGTACCCTGGAAAAACACAGGGTCAAAGAGCGAGTAGTAACTATGTAAATACTGAAGTGTAATCAGCAGGCACAGAAGAAGCACATGCTGGTCTCTCTTCCGGAAACTTGTCAAGTCGTGTGTTTCACTGTACTGCTGCCGAGACCTGATGAAATGCACAAGCAGGTAAATAAACGGAAATGTTAAGCTTTCCTGGAGTGCGAAGTAGGGTGAGTTTTTTCTACAGTAAGCAATTCTGAAGGGGCTTAACTTCAAGAGCTGCGGGACCTCACCTCAGTGAGAATCCGCTTTTTCGCGAGACCCTTCTTCTCTCCTGACACTTCATTATTGCGTTGTTTTATGGATTTTGCTGCTTTTAAATGCGTCGACCCCCCGTATGGTCATGTTATTACGTTAATTATAAAGTAATGAATTTTGTGTGAAACTTGATTCAATTTATTATACAAGTTTTAGCTTGGGGCTTTGATGCTTGATGAAGTAAAGGGTACCGATCGTTTCAACCTTAATGTACGGTGGTCCGTTTTGGCAGCTCGGATCACCTCTCCTTAGCTCCCCCACTGACCATCATACTACTTAAGTGACGTTTTACTGATTGTATTCCATTGTTCGTGTATGTCTATCGTTGTAATTTTGCTCTTGGGTCACAGTAGGAAAGAAAGCAGAGAGCTCTCTACCTATTCGTTGTAACAAAGGCTTAATTCATTCCCATCTTTTAGACCAGTGCTTCTCAAACTGTGTTTGATTTGAAACTTCTAGTAGCTGACAGTGATAGTCTGGCAGGATATGAGGACCTTGAGTTCTTAGAAGGCTAGAACCAGCTACCCTTTAATCTCCTTTCCTTGTAGTGTCCCCTGTTTTCCACTCTGAGATTCCCTCACCTTTTCCTGTAGGAAAGTGCCATTTAGTTTTTCATTTTGCTAAGACCTGAGCTTAGTCTCTGTACAAAGTAAATCAATGCATTTAAAGCCCTGTTTGGAATGGGATTAGCTTTACACCAGGGGGTACAGAAGGCTGATTTCCACTCCCAAAGAATTTTTATGATAGTTTTCCTTTAATTTATTGGGAGGGGAAAGGGGGCTGTGAGCTTCTTTGTTTTGGCTTAGGGAGCCTTGCAAGAAAATAGTTGGAGAAGTGCTGTTTTAGACAATGGGCAAACATAAGGATAAGTTTGAGCTAAGGAGAACCCATCCCAAGATTTGACAGTCAGTCATCCTGAGAGATGTAAGGTTTTGCGGAGAATGAAATCTGCTTAAGACTATCTGGTGACCCCTCCTTGAAATGTAAGGAGGGAGCGGACAGGTGATAAAGAGTTACTGCCAAATTTCTGCCCAATATACAGTACTTTGTTTCTTCTGTCTCCTTAAAAGAAGTCTCCAGAAATGAAGTTGTAAGTAGGGGAGAGTGGAACAAAATGGACAACCTAAGACGACAGTTTTCTCCAGCTTTGGTGATCCCTTGTTAACCTTGATCCATGTTGAGCACATGTCCTTGAAAATTAAGGGATGAGTATGTTGGCTAATCTGTCCAAGGGATTCTGGGTATACAGTGGGTTTAGTGCCACTTCTTCTTCATTTCCACTACAATGCATTTTCCCTGTTGTTCATTTTGAATATCTGTGAAATACTTTGAATATGGGAAAAGCTCTCAAAACATAAAATGCATTATTATTGAATTGAAAGACTTGATTGTCATTGTAAAATAATTACAACAAAATTACAAGTTTATTATTATTATTAGTAGTAGTAGTAGTAGTATTAACACATTTCTGAAATGGAGAAAGTGATTTTACAGTTGTTTATCAATCAATCCTTTTTAACTCCTGCCATTCTTTTTGAGGAGAGGTGGTACTCACTCAAGACTAAACTGTTATGTTTGTTGGGTTATAATGTGGATGTAACACTCTGGTTAAAGGTAGATGTGAGCACCACGTGGTTTAAAGGTAATATCAAGAAAAAAAGAAGTGGAATATTTTTGTACTGGATAAGCTGCTTTGGTTTTAGTCTTGGCTAAATCAAAGTTCATAACATAGAGAATGAAAGACTTGAATTGTAATGGAAATATAATATACTGTCAAAAGAACACCTGAAGACTGTCTAACCAGTGCAACGCTAGCTGCACCTAAGAGGTGTGCTGCTTGTGTCAGCTGAGGTGAGAATGTGCACATTTTGCCCTGTTGTATGGTGTTTTTGCCATTGTTACAAAGAAAGCTGAGTTGCTACATTCCTGTATCCTGGTAACATCTGAGTTTTTATCAGTGATGGTTTGCTATTTGTCGACCATCTTTTTAAAAATGCTATTTGAGTGATGTACATTTTCATTTGACATTTTGATACTGTGGAGGTAAATTTATCAGAAATTTCTAAGGATGATCACACAAAAGGAATGTAGATTCATAAGAACTGCTTTGAATTACTCAGATCTTGAAGAGTGCCTGCTACAGTATTCAGTATGAACTTTCCGGTGTTTGCTATTTTATGCAATATCCTCACTGTTGATTCTGGTTTTGGAAGTTATGAGGAATGCATTGTTTGTTTTTGGGATCAGGCTTTTTATTTCTTTATCACTGAAAAAAATCCTTTTGGCCCAAAAGTAGTCGACTGAGCATATGTTGGTATTCTTTACTATAATTTTACACTATCATCAAGTGGTTTACATTCTCTGATTTAGAACAAATTTATCCTTTTAATACTAGGGAGCTTCGCTCGCCAACCCTCCGGCCTGAGCTACGCGCCAGCCACTTCACGTCTCCGCCGTTCGCGTATGTGGATTTCACTTTCACCAAACAACAAATCTTTTATTTCTCACAAATACGCCTCTTCATTGGGAAGAAACACTACTTTTCTCTGATGGCAACACAACTTAGATGATCTACAAGTCTCTGACTTAAAGTTTAAATCCGAACAATATATTCAATCTCTTTTCGCTGTTCTGTTATTTCACCGAGTAATTCCTTTTTTAGCGCTAATACGATCTTTACTATTATTTTTTTGAGACTTTCGAATTTTCGTACTTTCATTACCTCTAACCTTCTCTGCATGTGTATCGTGCCAACATTTTTTAATTCTTTACAATATTCTACTTTGTCATCTTCTCTGTCTTTTATTTCCGGCCCCGGGCATGGCTAAATGTCTTGGCACAAGGTCTCGTCTCACGGGAAGTGAAAGTATCTCTCTGAAAAAGTCGCATCTCGTCCCAGGATTTTTTTTTATATAATAGAGATTTTTTTTTTTTATTCGATATACTTTGTTAATCGTTGAGGTGAAATTGTCTTTTTCACATGACCTTTAGAGGTCAGAGTGCAGGGTCAGCCATGGCACAGCACCCTGGAGCAATTTTCAGGTTAAGAGCCTTGCTCAAGAGCCCAACAAAGCAGGATCCCTTCTGGCAGTAATTGGATTTGAACCTGCAGCCTTCCAGATATTAGCATAGGTGACAGTTAACTAACATAATAGTAATCGACATAAGTTGTCATCTCTAACAACAAAAGCATCACTGCCTCCATATACCAAACATGTGACATGACAACAGACTGGCACCTCTTTACAAATGGGCAAGCTCCAGGAAAACCAAGAAAATAATTGCAAGTTCCCCATAAATAAAAGGCACTGCTGACATTCTTCAGCTTGAGCAAATTAAATAAAAGATGTTATTTCTAACAAAAAATTCACTAATTTGGTTTCAAATGCAAAAACTTGCAAGCCTTACTAACAAAAGCAGAACTGAAGGAACACTTTGGCTTAAAATAGCAACTGCCTGGCACCACCTTGGAAATAAAGAAGCTCTATTGATATGCACTTCAGGTAAAAAAGAAAAATACAGTAAGAGAGGAATAAGTAAAATAAGAAACAGTAAATCTAAATGTACACATAATCAAAAATCAGGAAAAATGCTGTGAACCAAGGACTCCTCTCTGTGTACGGGGGGTACAATGGCATTGCCTTACTCCTCACTCAATATCTGTGTTTCTGTTTTGGAAGAAATTTTTGCAACCATTGCTTTTGCAGAAATCTAAGAAATATTTTCCAAATTCTAAAAATTGCCAGCAAGAGATCTGTTATGTCAGTCACAGAAATACACAAAATGGTCAGAAAATTCACCACAGGTGTCGACCAAACATCATCTTTTCCAAACTCGCAGTCTGTTTCCCAGTGACACAAATTTTAATGAGGCTAACTGAGAGATACTTCTGTTTACTTCAGAAACAAAATAAACAGACTTCTTCTTCAGAAATACCGAGGGATAAATTCGAAACCAAAAGGTAAACACTTCAGAGCAAACAAAGAATTTTTCAAATAGGAAAACTTATTCTTAAGTCAGAATTGAATTGCAATAAGTCATTCAACAAGAAAACCCTATTTCATCCCCTGAGCCAAAGTACTAAGATGTAAACATGGTTAATACCAAGAGCTAGAGTCAAAACCAGGGTATCAAATAGTAAAGTTTCTTCAAGCACTAGTTCACTGGGTAAATCTGTATCCTGGAGAAAGGAGTTCGTAGTTTGTAGGCAGACCTAAGCCACCAGGCAAGATCCTATAACAATTATGTTACCATCAGCGACTTTCAAAATGTTAACGTGATGCCAACCAAACTCAAGACAAGCAAAAAAAAAAAAAAAAAATTCTCAAGCAAGGACATGAAATTGAAACTCTTACCATGAAAATAAAACCTTCAAAATCTTTAATTTTCATGAAATAATTATTCAAAGCACAGCATTTTTTTTTTTAACTGACAAAAACAGATTTTTGCAGTTTTCAACAGAGGTCACTTTCTGCAAGCAAAGGATCGCCCAGTTGTGAGAGCAGCAGACGCTTCTACGTGGTTATGCCCTGTACTGGGATTGGCTATGGCAGATCACCACCTGGCCTCTCACAAGGTTTAACATATGATTTCTGATCAGCAAATTTTGTCACCAGTCAGAGTATGGAAATGTGATTGAAAGTGCTGTGCAGAAGATGAGATGCACATTCTTAACATTTAAGGCAAGAAATATTGTTGTAAATGACCAGTTTGTGTACTTTTATGAGAAAAGTGAAGCAACATCTCAACAATTCAAACAGTAGCACCAGTGATCTGCTGAAGATCTTTGGTTTTGTTGGTAAATTAATAGGAAGATACAGATTATGCATCCTTTCTCTCTATTATAAAAAAAATCCTGAAAGGGAAAGACTAGGGAGACGAGACGTGATCTTCACGTGAAGATCACGGAAGACACTTAAAAGACCCGTAAGATGAAAGAGATTGGCCACAGAGCGTCTCGCAGGGGCCTTAATCATGAGACTTTGTGCCAAGAGATTGACCCAGGACCGTCTCGCGGGGACATAGAACATGAGATTCTTGCAAGACACACCCTACTTAGAACCAATATCAAATAAGACCTCGGGCAGCAAAACACTCACTCATGTAAAGGCTTTGAGCACACACAGATCCAGGGCTCTCAGCGCATATAAAGCGTATAAGGACAATACGTTATAGATGAAATGTCGAAGACTAAGCAAAGAAGAAAGAGCAGCGCGGAGAAAAGAGACTCAAAAGTGTTGGAGAGAAAAAAATGCAAAAAAGAAAAAGAATAATCTAGGTGCAAATTCAGAAAATAAGGAAATAATCAGCCTGGAACAAGTGGAATTCGGGAAAAAAAAGCACGTTCAATTGGGCTCAGAAATTAAAAGACAGAGAGTAAACCGTTCAAAAACAAAGAGTAAGACGTTCAAAAACATTGGCACTATACACATACAGAGCAGGTTAGAGATTATGAAAGCAGTGGAATTCGAAAGGTTCAAAAAAAGCATTGGTGAGATACAAATGCCTAACTTGCTCCCAGCTCTTAAAACAACGACAAGCAAAACCTGCAGCTCGCCAGCATCAGAAACCCAGCAGATAATCCGACCGCTTCTCCTTGTGTGCATTCAGTTCCAAATCCCTTCATATCCCCCCCACCCTTCAAAACACGAGTGGCATAGATGCAAAGTGGCTAAAGGACAGCTGCTGTACAGGCTTTTAAATGATTGACAGGCAGCGCAACAGCAGCAGAAAGACAGCAGATGATCCGATGGCTTCTCCTTAGCATGCGTTCAGCTGCACCCCCCCAATGACCATGCGAGCTGCGTTATATGTCCTGCAAGAAACAGATTTAACCACGCCCGGGACTGGAAATAAAGGACAATATTGTTTTTACAACGTCATGCGAGACAAGGTGGTGAGACATCACTTAAAACAAGTCCACGGACATCTAACCTAGCAGCTGTTGGATTGCTGTTGTCAGACACGCTTCATGTGCTCCCAGCTCTTAAAACAATGACCAGCGACAAGCAAAACACACAGCTCGCCAGCAGATGATCCGACTGCTTCTCCTTAGCGTGCGTTCAGCCACACACCCTTCACAACACGAGAAGCATTATACGTCCTGCAAGAAAGAGTTGTAACCACGCCCTGGGCCGCAAATAAAGTACAAGTATTGTTTTTACAAAAATTTTAAAGTAAAAGTGAGAAAAAGTGCATATGTAACAATTCACATGAAACTAACCATCTCTTTAAAGTGTATATCCAGTACACCAAACTCGGGGGTGGGCGAGCGAAACCCTCTAGTTTTTTTTATAAATTGCTGTAGGTCACATTGCCAACACAGCATGCTGATTTGTCTGCACCTTAGTCTGACATGCAAGTAAAAAGTAATAACAGCATCATCTTCAGACAGAGGAGCAGCTTCAGCGACAGACTGCTGTCACCGTCCTGCTCCACTGACAGACTGAGGAGATCATTCCTCCCCCACACTATGCGACTTTTCAATTCCACCTGGGAGGATAAACGTTAACATTATACAAAGTTATTGTCTGTTATACCTGCCTTGCACTCTCCACCTTGCATTTTTTTAACTTGCACTGCATTTTTATCACTCTTTAATTAATATCATTTTTATCAGTATGTTGCTGCTGGAGTATGTGAATTTCCCCTTGGGGATTAATTATGTATGTATGTATGATATAGTGCCTTTCACATCTATCTATCTATCTCTCTATCTATCTATATCTCTATCTGAATGTAATCCATGTCATTGGCCTATTGATCAGCCCAAATGAAAGCAGAATTTGATACATCCTACTTATTTGAGTAAGCTCAAGGGGAGTTATTTGAATTATATTACCTGCTGTTTCTCAAGGTTGGAAAAATATAAACACTAGCAGATTTCCAGCTGTTAGTCACAGGGGAAAGAGTTTCAGTATGGGATTGCTTGAGAGGTGTCCACATGTTTGTAGTTCCAATATGAATGCTATCTTTTATTTCCCTCCCCCTCAGCTTTCTGCAGATGCCAACTCGGTTACCCTGCCAGAAACTCTACTCTTCGTGTCCACACTTGATGGCAGTCTGCATGCTGTTAGCAAGAGGACAGGATCAATTAATTGGACTTTGAAAGAAGGTGAGAGAAACTGAGCCCTCTGGGTCAAACTTGCTATTGCTGTAGAGGAACAGAGTCTGCTAACTGCTATAACAAATCACCAAACACGTGTGCATTTTGGGGAAGCAGTCTCGCTCTGCACCATACTGAAATACACATGTAGTGAAACTGAAATGGCCTCTCAGATAGCAGATGTTTATCTTAGTAGTTCAGAAGTGCTTTATCAGTATACTCGGGTTGGTCTCCGTGAACACACAGAATGGGATAAGAATACAAACACAAACACAGTCAGTAACCTTGAGACTTTATTTTTGTGAAATGTTCACTCTTAATAAAAACAGCATTGGCCCCCTGAACTGTGAAATGACCTCTGGTTAATATGTGTTAGTCAGTTAATGTCAAGATCAACTGGCCAGTTTCCAATGTAATGTACTTGATTGTAACGGGGACATTGTGTAAAGTTGTAGGAGTTCCTGTATACTTTTAAAGTTGTGGTGTGGTAAATGAGAACAAAGGAGGTGAGATGACATTTTTCATGCTTCACTTCCTTCTCTCTCTCTAACTCTGGCTTCAATTTCAGATCCTGTCCTTCAAGTTCTAATGCACATGGCAGAGTAAGTGTTGTTTTTTTTAATCTTTTCCTTCTGTTAGTTCATCTTTTTAATACAAAGTGGCTTAGGTTTTTTGGTTGCTACTTGGTTGGAAGGAATGTGTAGTAAATCTTTTGTTTGTGTGCTAAGGGATATGTGGCTTTCCAGTGGAACATTTTTCATGAATGTTTTACCAGATTGTAGCTCCCAGTGGGAGAATTCAAAGATAGCTTTGTTATCTAAATTTGATAAATTGTGACATGATCTTTAACCTTTTTTAAGTATGAGTACAAAACTTTTACTAACATTCAAGTCGTGTTTTTTATGTTTGTAGCATTATAGTATTTGAAGAATAACACTTTAATGTGCTATTTATTTTCACAAAAAAATGAAAGCAGGTCAAGTCACAAATGAACAGTGATCTTGTGTTTCTCCCAAATCTTCTACCAGAAGATGCAAGTGAATAGAACAAACTGGGAAGGGTTGTTGTGTGCTGGTAACTCCTACATGCTCTGTTTGGTTCATGGGCAGTTCTTTAATAGACGAGATGTGGTGCCAAAGCAGAGGACATTTGGATAATTAGCAGTTGTGGGAGCTCCTGTCAGAAAGTAGAGCTGATGTGTGGTTTTGTGCTCAGTTTTGTCATGCCTGGTTTCATAGTCCTACTGTTCTTTTCTTTGCTTTCTCAACTTATGGTACATAGTATTTTCTCTTGTTTTTAATATTATAGACCAGCATTTCTCCCTGACCCTCATGATGGTAGCCTTTACTCATTGGGAGGCAAGGATGATGAAGGACTGATGGTAATATGCTTGTGTGATCTGTTTCGCTTTCATGCTTTCTCACCCCTGCAGCCTTATTTAGTTTATACGGTCATTTTTCAATCTTAGCTACTTAATTTATTTCTATTCCATTTTATGCTGTTTACTCTAATCATTGCCTCAGTACAGTTAATAAATTTGTTGTATGCCTCTCTCATCTAGAAACTTCCTTTCACAATTCCTGAGCTGGTTCAGGCTTCACCTTGTCGGAGCTCTGATGGGATCCTGTATATGGGTGAGTGACTGTTACTCACATTGGGCTGTGGAAATGTATAATTCAAACTTATTCATTGTTCCTCGTGATTTTCTTCAGGAAAGAAACAAGACCTTTGGTACGTTGTGGATCTTCTGACTGGAGAGAAGCAGCACACGTTAACTTCTTCATCAGCTGAATCTTTGCATCCTTCTTCTTCTCTCCTATATCTTGGCCGAACAGGTAATTCAAATTTGGTTCCAACAATATTTTCTTACTTTTTGAGATCTGTTCCTTTGGCTTGTATGAAATGTGGTGCACATTTTTTTTTCTTCAGAATACACCATTACTATGTATGACACAAAGAGCAAAGAGCTGCGTTGGAATGCCACATATTTTAATTATGCTTCCACAGTGCCAGACAAGGACAGTCAATACAGTAAGAGCTTGTGGCCTAAATATTTCAAGGTGCCATGATTTGGCTTCCACTCATGTTTCGACTCTCTCCCATTAGAAATGTCTCATTTTGTGTCAAATGAAGATGGCTTAGTAGTTACGGTTGACAGTGAGTCTGGTGATGTCCTGTGGATTCAGAACTACAATTCTCCAGTGGTGGCAATGTACATATGGCAACGAGAGGCACTAAGGAAAGTAAGCCACACCAATGTGGCTGTCGAGACCCTGCGGTACTTAAGCTTCCTCTCTGGCGACGCTGGACGCATCACTAAATGGAAATACCCTTTTCCTAAAGAGACTAAAGCTAAAAACAAGCTTATGTAGGTTTTACCATCTTTACCCATATGCATGTTTTAGACTACTTGGTCAATTGTGCATACACTAATTTGTAAAAGACCACCTAAATCAATTTTTTTTAATATATATATTCCAGGCCAACACTTTATGTGGGTAAATATTCAACAAGCCTCTATGCCTCCCCCTCCCTGGTTCATGATGGCATGACTGTAGTGGTAAGTGACAAAACATTGAATGCCCATTTAAGGTAGCTGGTATGTAGAATAATTTTATATTTATTTGGCTTTGCAGCCTAGAGGTAGTGCTTTCCCACTACTTGAAGGACCAAAGACTGAAGGTGTGACGATAGGGGGCAGTGAGGAATGTTTTATTACCCCAAGTACTGATGTGAAATATTCCCCCGCTGGTCTGAAGGAGAAAAGCAGGATTAACTACCTGAGGAACCACTGGCTGTTGATCGGTAAGAACCAAGATTTTTGTCTTGGCAAAATGAGGTGTGTTTTTTGTACATGGTTTGGGCAGAAGTCGGAAACTATTTGGTATTAGTTTATAACTTGGAATCCTATTTGTCTCTCCTCGGGTTATTTTTTCTGACAGGTCACCATGAAACTCCTCCAGCTGCCCACAGTCAGATTCTTGATAAATTTCCAAACAGCATTCCAAGACACCCAGTGAACATTATTCCAAGTAGCGCCGAGGTGTCAACAGATGAGGTAGGAAGCCTCATGGCCCATTTACCATGGGGAAGGATGTGCCATCAACATTGTTGTTCTGAATAATTTATTTCTGACTTTTTAAAGAGGCAAGAGATAGTGTATGTCAGTGTTTTTTTTTGTTTTTTTTTAAGCTTGCTTTAGTTTTTCCCCTCTTTCAAAGTTTTCCATTTCATTCATTAAAAGGAATCTGTAGGTTTTAAAAGTAAGTGATGCCCTTTTTATTATTAAATTAAAAGATGATGATGGTATGGTGTGTACCATATGCACACATAACAGCATCACACACTGAAGTATTTAGTGATAAAAGATAAATAACATAGCATTCTTAAATCTGCTTAATCCAGTTTAGGGTTGGTTTTTAGGGTTTGGTGTTTTTGATGTGACCAAGAACCAGCTTTAGACATTCTCACACACCCACACGCAGGCTGAGCCTAGAATCCCACTTAGGAGTAGCGAGCTACAGGAAAATAAAGAGTCTGTATCAGAGGAAGTCATTAAAATAATACAATGCCCGTTCATTTATTTTTTAAATGTGCTTACAGGGTATCTGTGTTTTTATTTATTTATTATTTTTATACAGTACATATATATACACACACACACACACACTAGGTGGCTCTGCCCCCTGCTTGCTTTGCTCGCCAACCCCAAACACACTCATCATTTCCCGGATCTGCCACTTGCGACGAATCGTGCTGTGCTTTTGGATAAACACAAATATCTACTCTGTCTTTCGAAACTATTATCGCTGACAGTTCATCACATGTTGGTTTATTATATATGTGAACGTGATCTTTCAGATTCTTATAGAAATCCAAGAAAACTTGGATGGCAACATGAATTATACTATCAACAAGTCTCCAACTTAAATTTTAAGCTAAACATATCACCTATGTCTATATATTCGATCTCTTTTCACTGTTCTGTTATTTCACTGAGTAATAATTTCCGTTTGTTTGCACTAATGCGATCTTTACTATCAGTTTTTGAGAATTTTGAATTTTAGTGCTTTCATAATCTCTAACCTGCTCTGCATGTGTATTGCAGCAACGTTTTTGAACCTCTTTACAACGTTCTACTTTGTCTTCTACTCATTGTTTTTTATTTCCGGCCCAGGGCATGGTTAAATCTCTTGGCACAAAGTCTTGTCTTGTGGGACTTGAAATTATCTCTGAAAAAGTCTTGTCTCGTCCCAGACTAAAAAGTCACGTCTCGTCCCAGGCTAAAAAGTTTTGTGTCATCCCAGAAATTTTTTATATAATAGAGAGATACATATGAATATTTGTAAACTATGGTCCAGGCCGTGGTGAATGTGCTATTGTAGGGCACACACTCTCTTGCAGGCCCATAATTAGAGTTGCAAGTTAACCTAACCTGGGCCTCTTGAGAAGAATCCCTGAGAATGTGCAGACTCCACACAGACAATAACTGGGTGTGATAACTGAAACTCGGGATGCCAGGACTGAGGGGGAAATGGTGCTTTCTTTATGTAATGTAGGCAGTTGTTTAATTAAGAACATTTCCTCAAAGTCATTTTAGGCAAATTTAGTTCTGTCCTTAATAATGGATTTTAGAGCCACATACTGTTTTTCAAAATATGTTTTCTGACACTTCTCTTGTTCTAATAATACACCTAAAAGGTTTTTTTTTTGTTTTGTTTTGTTTTGAAAACTGTAAGCTGTGTCTAGGATACACAGAATAAAAACTATCAGATAACAAACTCTTTTATTCTCCATGGAGTGCACTTTTCTGGTGTTACATTTTGGCCCCATGTAGCACTTGGTTAAAATATTCATATAAAGTATGGTTACTCGGGAGTTTCCAGTTTGTGTAGTATTACCTAATTTGTTGTGCAGAAGTATTTATTATATGGCGAGGTTTTTATTTTATGTTACTATCAGTAGATGTTATTTAATCAGACTCTTACCCAAAAAGACTGAGTGATGTAATACAATCAAAAGTATTTGTTTAGGGGGTGTACACACTAATGCAACCAGCTTTTTTGTATGATATATTTTTAGCCTTTTATTCACTAAACAGTTTCTGATTTGTTTTCACCTTCTTTATATAGATTGCAATTTTGCAATAAAGGTGGAATAAGTTCTGACAGGATTTATCTTGGTTTAATTTTTTAAATTACACAAAAACTCTGAATTTTTTTTTTTTGTTTTTTTAGCAGGGGTGTGTAGACTTTTTATATCTACTGTATATCTTAAATCTGCAGCACCATTCAATACAAACTTTAAAATAACATCAGATTTACTCCTCCCAAGAGATTCAAAAAGAGCATGCTTTCTGTTATTATACAAGTTGAAAGTAAATATGGAAAAAGAACCAGAAGTGAAAAATATGCCGTTTTACACCATGATGGTGAGATGTTGCTTTTTAATTGTCAGGAAATGCACAGCAGTGCATGCAGTGATTATTTAATTTAATGAATCTGATTCAATAATACTAGTTATAGATTGATTACAGTTTGTTCCTTGAAGCCCGATGCAAGTTGGAAATGTTCAGATGCTTACCTCCTGTTACTACACTTCACCAGTAAGATGAAGATGGTAGTGGGGCTTAGTGTGTCTGTATTCATTGAGAAAGTATTGGCTGAAAAAATTACATCCTGGACGTGAAATGAAGTGCATTTCTGAATTTTATTTTTAAAAAAAAACCCTAACTGTTTATTTTGCTTAGAAACTAAATATATATATAATTGTAAAAATAAACCTTTCATCTGTTCAACACAAGTAAGAATTGTGAAGATCCTTCATTGGCTTCAAAGAGGACAGACATGGTGATAAAAAGCCAGTTGTTCAAGGTTTAAGGGCTTTTGTACACTATGCAATTTTAGCCCAACCTGTGGGCTCCTGAGTGATTTGTAAAATTGACAACTGGAAAGTCGTTAAATGGTCATAAAGTTGCTAATCGTAAGGTATAAGATATTGACCTACTCCGAGTGGATTATGGGCTCCTGATGGCTTTTTAACTTGTTTAAAAAGTTTGGCCACTGTCTGTCAGGGAAGATCAAGTGTGAGCAGTCTTGCACGATGATTCTTTGGTTCAGTTCCCATTGACCAAATTTGAAAGTGAGTTAATATTTAGTCTTACATAGTTAGATGCAAAATGTTTGTAGATGTGTCAGAAGGAGTACAAATTGATCAAGCAGCATCAGGAGGGCCCATTCATTGTTCAAAGAAGTAGTACTGTGGTATAGTGAAAAGCATCTGCATATTCCAAAGGGTACAGCATGTATGTACCCTTCTGCTACTTCTTCATCTGAATCCATTCCTCAGAGTATTGGATAATCTGAGTACTGTAAAGTTTTGCTATACAGTATTGTGAGATGGTCGAAAAGGCCTCCAACCATTTCTGACCCCCACATACACTATGTGCTTTCTGTCTGCTTCCAAACGGCTATCTGTACAGATGTGTTGATAGTGGGAGAGGGCACCAAACTTACGATATTCCCATAGTGTGCACCTGCCCTAACATAAATAAAAATGCCCTAGAAAATTCTTTGGTAATCTAGAAAAACAGAAGCCTGTTCATGTAATTCTTTCCTGATGAATTTACAGCTCCTCTTCATTTGTAGACCCTTGAAAGAAATTACTGTATATATTTGCATTTAAGTTCTCATGCGGATAAGTCAGGGCTTAATTTTACAGTATAATTTCCAGTATTTTATAATGTCAGTCATATAAATCGAATGTGGAAAACTCATGCTATTGGTCCAAGAGATTATGATATGCTAATGCCCACCTGAGAGAGTAACCACAGAGCACACGGCCTTTTTCTTCTACAGTATATATTGTGTCTATGTGACCACACGGTAATACCCGAACTATTCCGAAGCGACGTTTGCACTGATTTGTGTTTTTTGTATCTCACACCCTCATACACCTTTATCGTAAGAGCATCCCTTATCTACGATGGAGTGTTCGATCAGATGAAAATATGAAGTTGGTTTTAAATTAAGAAATTGGTAACTGCGCTGCTGCAACAAACTTTGATGTGTCTGAGAAACTGATGCGAAATTGGAGGAGGCAATTTCTGTGTCGTGTTTTTGAACGGGTGTATAAGTCGGGGTCTGATTTTATGGTTGATTTTTTTTTGGGTTTCAAGACCCAACTTGTACATGAGTATATACGGTACTCATGTTGAAAACTGGCACCTTATACTTCTCTGAAGTTAAATATTTTCAGGATGCTAACAAAGGGTTTCAACAGTTTGGAGAATTACTGTGTAGCATTCACCAACCCATCTTCACCATCATTTCATTAGGCTAACATCTGTTGTGAAAGAAACAATGTTTAAATACTAAAGCATCGAAAGTCACCCATTGCCAGAAAATATATCAAGCTAGTGTGTTAAGTAGTATATTTAATTTAGGAGATTGTATATGAAGCAGACAGGCATGCACAACAGATATCAACTCTGGAGCATTATGCTCCTTAATACTTTGTGTAGTTGGTTGTTTTCTATTTCTTCTGTATTGATTGATGATTGTGAGTGTCTGGCCATGTATTTGTCTGAAGTGTCTGCACATAAATCAAAACTGGAGATTTGTCAGTTTGTGTTTTGGAAACCAACCAACACACACACACTTGATTTCACTGACTTTTGAGAAGCATAGCAATGTTCTCTGGGTAATGGGAAAGTATACTGCAAATTCTAATAAGTAATGGCTTTGCTCGCCACATATTTGTTGTGTTATATAACTTTACGCTGTCTGTCTATTATCTGTCTGCAGCACAAGCAGAAAATGATGCTTGTTGTTTCCAAAGATACAGTGCTTATTTCAAAATGATTTGCAGATATTAGACATCTGGATCATGTGCATAGAGTGAAGAGGAATCAGATGAGGTCTATAGCTCTGTAAAGCCAAGAAAGTCCGTGGGGATCAGCATGTAATGATGGAGTTAATGTAGTAGTCACTTTGAAGCACCCTTATGCTGTTGGCTCTGAGCCATGAGAATACCTTGGAGGATAGTGGCTCTGTGTAAATGTCTCTAGCTTTAGGAGTCTGAATCTGCGGTTTCTTTTTTTTTATTACTACACACTGTATTTTTTTACAAAAACATTGTTACTCCTTTGCTTATAAAATATAGTCCCAAAAATTAGAAATGTTAAGGGACTAGTGTATTTGTTGTATTGGTCAGATTGTGAGTTAGATTATAATGTGTATCTGTCACGCTACTCTCTGAACTGTGAAAATCTTCTTGCACACCAACAGTGTCCATTGCAGCCTGTGTACGCCAAGCACTGATGAATTTTTGTGCTTTTGCCTAAAAAGGCATGCACTGTATTTATATATTCCATAAAAAAAAAATCCTAGTCCACTTTGAGTTTAGTTTCTGTGAATCCAACTTTGTCCCACTTTTTATCAATCATGCCAAGCAAGTGACTTTTTGCAATTTTGATCATTTTTTTCCACTTACAGATACATACATCATAAATGTTGTATGCAATAACAGTGAAGTATTTATTCCACTCCTCATTAACCTGTAAAATTTAGCCAAAAATTGTGTCATTTAAGATCAATAAGCCAAATGCCCATTGTTTTCAGTAATTCCCCATGATGTCTAATTTGGACATATACAAGACATTTTAACATACTTGCTTCATAGTGAAGGTACAGCGAATTTGAAAGTCAGCTTGGTAATGTCCAGCATGTAACAAAGCTATTATTTCTTCACTCCCCAAAACACAACTCATTCACCTTATTAAAACTGTGACGTATCTAGAATTTTTACAATATTAATGCAATGCTGTTTCATTAAAGTAGTTTTCTATATCTGCACACATTTTAATGAGTTTAGTCTATTTGAAAAATATAAGTTTAGCAGGTTGTAGTGCATTGAGTGGCTTTTCCAGTATTGTCTGTGACTTACATTACATTCTATAGTAGCCTTAGCATTATGTTTACCCCCCCCCAGAAAAACAAGCCAAAAACTCTTCTAACAGTAATGTAAAAACATCAACCTATATACAGCAGAAAAGGAATATCTAGTTTGTCCTGCTGTATTGATGCAGATTTAGTACATGTCCTTTGTGTCACCAATACACAGCCTGTCATTGCAGTCATTACAGTAGGAGTGTGTTTTATTTGCATACTTTTTCTTACTGTGTTTCTGTTTACACATGAGAGGGGTAGTATATCAGCCCTGACCTGCATTATCAAAGTGCTCCTTTTGTTATTGCAAGCTACCTCAGTGCAAGACTTAAGAACTTCCACATTTTCCCTGACATGAACATTGACATTGCCACATTGAGAACTGTGCTTAGGGGGCTGACATCTTGTATGTCCTTGCACTTTATCGTAATTAAATTGCCACTATAAAGCAGATCATTACACATCACTCTGAGCCCTACTCTGGTTTAAGTATACAGTAATTGTATAGAATTCTGGGGCCAAATCACACTCAGGGTTACCACCAAGGAGGTTAAAAACATTTTGTACTACTACATTGCAAAGCTTGTTGTTGTTCAGCATACCACAGTGACACTGTCATTTTAATCATGTAGGTAGGTAGATAGATTATTAATCCCAAGGGAAAATTCACATACTCCAGCAGTAGCATACTGATAAAAAAACAATATTAAATTAAAGAGTGATAAAAATGGAGGTATAACAGACAATAATTTTGTATAATGTTAATGTTTACACCCCAACCCCCCCGAGTGCAATTGAAGAGTCTCATAGTGTGGGGGAGGAACGATCTCCTCAGTCTGTCAGTGGAGCAGGACGGTGACAGCAGTCTGTCACTGAAGCTGCTCCTCTGTCTGGAGATGATACTGTTTAGTGGCTGCTCAGCACCCGTTGCTCTGCCACGGATGTCAAACTGTCCAGCTCCGTGCCTGCAATAGAGCCTGCTTTCCTCACCAGTTTGTCCAGGCGTGAGGCATCCCTCTTTTTTATGCTGCCTCCCCAGCACACAACCGCATAGAAGAGGGCGCTCACCACAACTGTGTGATAGAACATCTGCAGTATCTTGTTGTAGATGTTGAAAGACGCCAGCCTTCTAAGTAAGTATGGTCGGCTCAGTCCTTAATGCACAGAGCATCAGTATTGGCAGTCCAGTCCAATTTATCATCCAGCTGCACTCCCAGGTATTTATAGGTCTGCACCCTCTGCACACAGTCACCTCTGATAATCATGGGGTCCATGAGGGGCCTGGTCCTCCTAAAATCCACCACCAGCTCCTTGGTTTTGCTGGTGTTCAGTTGTAGGTGGTTTGATTCGCACCATTTAAAAAAGTTCTTGATTAGGTTCCTATACTCCTCTTCCTGCCCACTCCTGATGCAGCCCACGATAGCAGTGTCGTCAGTGAACTTTTGCACATGGCAGGACTCTTGAGTTGTATTGGAAGTCCGATGTATATAGGACCTGCATGTCAGACCTGCAGTTCCCGAGACGCACATACGGAGGTCTGTCTGTAAGATAGTTCACGATCCATGCCACCAGGTATGAATCTACTCCCATCTCTGTCAGCTTGTCCCTAAGGAGCAGAGGTTGAATGGTGTTGAAGGCGCTAGAGAAGTCCAGAAACATAATTCTTACAGCACCACTGCTTCTGTCCAAGTGGGAGAGGGATCGGTGTAGCATATAGATGGCATCCTCCGCTCCCATCTTCTCCTGGTATGTGAACTGCAGAGGGTCGAGGGCGTGGTAGACCTGTGGCCTCAGGTGGTGAAGCAGCAGCCGCTCCATGGTCTTTATCACATGTTACGTGAGAGCAACAGGCCGGAAGTCATTCAGCTCACTAGGACGTGATACCTTTGGGACTGGGGTGATGCAAGATGTTTTCCAAAGCCTCGGGACTCTCCCCTGTTCCAGGTTCAGGTTGAAGATACGCTGTAGAGGACTCCCCCAGCTCCAACGCACAGGCCTTCAGCAGTCGTGGTGAAGCTCTCTGCTTACCTGGGCTGCTGTAATTGTGGGTGGTGGGAAACTCTCCTATGCTGGTATCAGCAGAAGGATGGGAGGAGGGTGCAGTACTCCGAGGTGAGAGTGGGTTAGGGTGGTCAAACCTGTTAAAGAAGTTCTTCATTTGGTTTGCTCTCTCCACGTCTCTCTCGATGGTGGCACCCCACTTCGAGCTGCAGCCAGTGATGATCTTCATCACATCTTACACTTCCTTCATGCTGTTATTCTGCAACTTCTGCTCCAGCTTTCACCTGTATTGCTACTTCGCCGCCCTAAGCTGGACTCGGAGTTCCTTCTGCACATGCTTGACCTCATGCTGATCACCGCCTTTAAAAGCCCTTTTCTTTTGGTTTAAAAGGCCCTTGATGTCACTTTTAATCCATGGGTTGTTAGCATAGCAGCGTACTGTTCTTACTGGAACTACAATGTCCATACAGAAGTTGATGTAGTCAGTAGTGCAGTCAACAACCTCCTCAATGTTCTCACTATATGATCCTTGCAGGATATCCCAATCCATAGTTCCAAAGCAGTCTCTCAGAGCCTGCTGTGCCTCAGGGGACCACTTCCTGAATGAGCATGTGGTTGTAGGTAGGACCCTCACTCTTGGTTTGTAGTGAGGCTGAAGCAGAACCAGGTTATGATCTGCTTTCCCAATGTGTAATACAAAACTGAAACATATTTCTTCATGTGTTCAGACTATGTATGTAGCAGTCACACAGTAATGATATTGAACAGAGCGTCTTTTTTTAATAATTACCCAAGCAAATAGATTAATAAATATAATAGGCCGAGAAATCATTTCCATTAGAACATCCATCCATCCATCTTCCAACCCGCTGAATCCGAACACAGGGTCACGGGGGTCCGCTGGAGCCAATCCCAGCTAACACAGGGCACAAGGCAGGAAACAATCCTGGGCAGGGTGCCAACCCACCGCAGTCCATTAGAACATTGCATTAAAAAACAAAAGTCATGCAGGTAGCTATTAAGGGCATTGTGTCTGATTAAAGAAAAGCTGTTGGATTGTTTAAATTGAATTCTTTCTCCTCCTCCGGCTTGCAGAGTCTCACAGATGTTGACCCAGAGGAAGATACCAGTATTCCCACTATACCTTACGTTGAGAAGCCTAGTCATCAGTATCAGAGACAGGAGGCACCAGTGGACTCCATGTTGAAGGACATGGCTACCATAATCTTCTGCACCTTTCTTCTGGCAGGCTGGGTGGCCTTTGTGGTCACATACCCAAAGGTAGAACTGCTGAGGAGAGCTCTGATACATACTGCTTTATGTGCATTGGTAATCTTGAGCTACAATGTATCTAATATGGCATGAAGCTTCTCACTTGTGCAGTATTTGCTTGGAAGCATATAACTTTGTCTAGAATGAAAGTTGACTTTAAGTACACTCCTTGTTTCCCTGAATAGAATATGCGTAGACAGCAGCTAGAACACCAACAGTTCCAGAAACAGATGGAAGAAAAGATGCAGCTTCTGCAGAAACAGCAGCTACTTTTTCAGCCTTCCTTGGAGTTGCAGCAGGATGTAGAATTTATGGATGGTGGTCAGGTTCGCAGTGAAGGCTCGACTAATAGCAGTCCCACTCCATCTCCCAGAGCATCCAATCACTCAAATCTATCTGTGTCAGAATTTGGCAGCTCTGCTACAGAGCAAGATGAAGCAGGTGAGCTAGCACTTCAGGCCTGACTATACCTTAATTGTCACTAGAAACACATGATGGAGTTCCTTCCATACTATTTTCAGTTACTGTGCAATACAACTTATTTTTGTAAGGTGCTCTTCACTGAGGACCGATGCAGACTTCACATCAAACCTATTGCAAAAAGGCTCCCTTCGGGGATATAAAAATATATACCCCAAAGGTTTTTTTCATTCCACCTTTACTTACCAATGCATATTTACTCAGTGAGTCAATAATATGTACCACTTTTGTACAAACTGGTTTCTTGTACCTATAATTCTGTGTGTGTGTGTGTTTTCAATACTGACTTGCATGGTGTTCCACTAAAGCATTCCCCAAATGTGTTTTTGTGTGCTTTTGAATTATGTCATGTTAAAAAGAAGGCCAAAATGTTTTTGCTTGTGATGTATTCATCACAATTTTGAATATAAAACAGAGCTGAAGCCCCTAAGCCCCAGTTTTTTGTGGGATCCAACTTTTGTCGTCTTAATTTTACTGTATAATTTTTTTTAAAACTTTAAGCTAATTAATTCATCTTGTTTATAATTTGCTTTTAATCTTACTGGTTGTAGCCTATTAATTCCTTTCTAATAGAATACCCCATCAAAAATGTTTTTGAAAACTAAGGCTCGACAAGAATATCAGACAGTCCAATCCTAACAAAATACTTTGCTGATTTTACTAATCATTTCTTGTTTCTTTCAAAAATTGGAACTATCCCTTGTTATACTTTTACTGTTTTTTTTCCATTTTCTCTTTTATAGCCACTTTGATTGTTCTGTCTGTAATATTTCATGTTGCTTACATTTCTGCACAGATGATGAGACTAGACTGGCTCGAGTAGGCAATCTCACATTTTGTCCAAAAGATGTTTTAGGCCATGGAGCCGAGGGAACCATTGTCTACCGGTAAACCAAACAAAACCTGACTTTTATCAATTAGAGAATCTAAAAACCCCTGCAAACTACTACTTTTCAACTTCTATGTCAATTTTCAATCCATAGGGGCCGGTTTGACAACAGAGCAGTAGCAGTGAAGAGGATTTTGCCCGAATGTTTTAGTTTTGCAGATCGGGAGGTGCAGCTTCTCCGAGAATCAGATGAGCATCCAAATGTTATACGCTACTTCTGTACGGAGCGAGATCGTCAGTTCCAGTATATTGCTATAGAGCTCTGCATTGCCACTCTGCAGGAGGTAAGACCACCACTTAAAGAAATTAAAATATATCTAGGAAGTGTACTGCTGCTAAAAGAGTAGTTAAGGGCTAATTTAATAAACTCAGGACTTAAACATGAGAAGGGACCCAAAAATTATTGGAATTGTTTTAAATAAAAAATAAAT
Source organism: Erpetoichthys calabaricus (assembly GCF_900747795.2). Lineage (NCBI taxonomy): Eukaryota > Metazoa > Chordata > Cladistia > Polypteriformes > Polypteridae > Erpetoichthys > Erpetoichthys calabaricus. The sequence continues at coordinate 25,864,757 of NC_041407.2, forward strand.
AAAAACCTATTGTACAACTATTTTAGTCAGCCCTTGAGATGCAATATACTTGTCTCAGCGCTTCTTCCATTCCTGGAAAAATTTCCAGTACTTATCCTTTGTTACTGTGCCTAGTGCCTGACCTCTGTAAATGTAGTACATTCTTAATTTACCAATTCATTGGTGTATTTTATTAAATATTATTTTTTAAATGCTTTCAAAATTATTTTTAAATATTTGATCATCTCGACTATTAAAAAAAAAACAGTCTTGTTGTGTTTAACACTACCTTATTGCCATATAAATTTTAGAAATACATAAGCTATGAGTAAAATCTCGAAATGCATTTTGTAATGGACAAATATGTTTTATAGTCACAGTGAGCTCTATTACAAGTTACTTTACCAGACAAACCAATAAATTACAAAGCAACACAAGATAACAGATAATTCCATATTTTTAAGTATTATGGACTCAAACTAAACTTTCACACCTTCTGTAATTCTATTCAGGGTGTCTATTTTTTCATTATTTGTATGTGAAATTGGCAAATTTTGTAACTATTTTTTAACATATGGCACATGAGCAGCACTGCAGCAGTGTGAAAACAACGGTTTTACTTAGGATATATGTAATTTTTATGGCTTGTTTTTATTGTAATGTCTGGAGAGCAACAACAAAGGGTGAACACCAGAACAGAGATATTTGGTTTTAAAAGTAAAATGTTTATTAAGTTTAAACAAAAGATAAAAAAAAGCAATTCTTAAACCTATAAATAAGTTCACCACTCTTCTCAACACTTTCATGTACAGTCCCTTCGAAAGGTATTGGAACAGCAAGGCCAATTACTGATCCAAAACACACTGCCATGTGCCACCTTAACTAAGGGCGACTTCGGGTGGTTAGGGGGTAGGGAAAGGGAATGAAAAGTTTTAGACTGGCCAAGTCAATCGCCAGATCCTAACCCCATTGAATATGCATTTCACCTCCTGAAGAGAAGACTGAAAGAAGAAACCACACAAAGACATCATCTAAAAGATGTTGTGGTAAAAGCCTGGAAAGGCAATGAAGAAACAAGAAATCTGGTGGAGTCTGGGTCGTAGGCTTGATGCAGTTATTGCGAGCAAGGGATATGCAACCAAATATTAAGTACGTTTGACTGTAATTTAGTTGAAAACATTGTGTTCCCATACTTTTTGCTCACTTGAAAAACTGGGTGGTTTGATACAAAGTGTGCAATGATCTGTGTTGTTTAACATATCTAGATGTAAATACCATGCTGAAACTTTGAACTCACATACATATGTCTTCATTGCACAGCAAAAACAAATTAATTATCCTTGCTGTTCCAGTACTTTTGGAGGGGACTGTACATGGAACAAAGACATGATTAAATAGCCTACTTCTCAAAAAATTTAATCCTTGTATTTTACACTAGTGTGGCAAGCCCCCTGACGCCTTTGGCGCCAAACCCCCAGTTGCAGCCAGATTAGTAAAATTTGTAAATGTACAAAAGAAAAATTATTATTTATTGGAGTCAAAATCACTAAATTCTATAAATATGTAAAAGAAAAATTAATTATTATTTAACGGAGTTAAAGTCATGAAATGAGAATAAAATATTTACTCTCTTACTGATTGGAGTATTCCTGTTAAACTGAGGTCCACTATGCTTGATGAGTATAAGAGACTAAATAAACAATCCATTCGTTTTAACTGACATTCTTATAGATAAAACTTTTTTTTAAAAAATGACTCTTTTAAATAACAGGAAAAATCATGTGAAAACAAAAGTGGTATGCAATGGGTCATCATAACTTAACCTTCAGCTAACTAAATCACCTAAATACAAACATTGGTGTTATGAATAGATAATTTTTTTAATAGTTTGTTTACTCTATCAAAACTAAAAACCATGTCTTTTCTGAGAATTTAGGTTATAATTTAAAAACGGAGTAAGAATCTGAAAATCTAACAACATTACATTAAAGTTCGATAAATTCTGAAAAGAATAATACCAAACATATATACAGTTAGGTCCATAAATATTTGGACAGAGACAACTTTTTTCTCATTTTGGTTCTGTACATTACCACAATGAATTTTAAATGAAACAACTCAGATGCAGTTGAAGTGCAGACTTTCAGCTTTAATTCAGTGGGGTGAACAAAATGATTGCATAAAAATGTGAGGCAACTAAAGCATTTTTTTAAGACAATCCCTCATTTCAGGGGCTCAAAAGTAATTGGTCAAATTAAATAACGAAATAAAATGTTCATTTCTAATACTTGGTTGAAAACCCTTTGCTGGCAATGACAGCCTGAAGTCTTGAACTCATGGACATCACCAGATGCTGGGTTTCCTCCTTTTTAATGCTCTGCCAGGCCTTTACTGCAGCGGCTTTCAGTTGCTGTTTGTTTGTGGGCCTTTCTGTCTGAAGTTTAGTCGTCAACAAGTGAAATGTATGCTCAATTGGGTTAAGATAGCCCAATTTAAAGCGTGACAAAAAATGTGGCACAAAATTGTTGCACAAAATCGTTGCACTTTTAGGCTTAGGATTTTATATATATATAATAATAATATATATATATATATATAATATAGAGAGAGAGAGTAGATTTCAAAAATGAAAATAAATTAAATCAACACAGGTAGACAATGTATAATATTTAATGCAAATTACAATTGACAATAACACAAAACAAAATTCCCAAACTAGATCTCCCATCATGCTGTACTAACTCCCTGGAAAACCATGCGGCTAACTGTTCTGCCACAAGTCAGTGAAACTAAAGAAATGAAAAACGGGAAACAAGAAAAACAAAGGTAACAAAACTGATAGTATAATGTAAAACAATAGTATAGCTGAAGCTTACTTTGAATTATAAAAGGGAATTCTTTATACAGAGAAACAAAACTTAAACACTGAAATTCAGTACATTTACTCACCCTTCTCTTTCTATACTAAATGTCGCTCTATATAAACATATTTATTGTATGGTGTTCTTGAAAGTATAAGCATAAAAGTTCTGCTTTGTGAAGAGACTTGATTCTCAATCACATATTTACATGTTTCATGTCATAATAAAATATACCCATGAGAAACAACTTAAAGAAGTATAAAATAATCATAAGCTATTGAATTGAAAAATGGACCCCACAACATTTAAACTATACTCTGTTTAAAAAGGTCCCATTAAGGTAGAGCCACGTGGCGTGATATGCAGATAGGTCATTTCCTTGTTACATCGATGACTACCACTAGAGGGCCACATATTCACATTAAGGTAATAAAGAGAGAGGTTTGCTCTTGAATGCTTGCACTGCTGCTGTACCACACTAGGACTGACAGGTTAATACAGTTTTCAGTTGTACAAATGATTAATTGCCTTTAAAAGAGACTGAATAATTGGTTTTCTTAAAGTTAGGTGGTAGGCCTTCCATACTGAACTACATTTTGGTAGTATGTCTGTGAGAGTGGGTTAAATTTATTTCCCCTTTAAGAAAGAACTGGAGGGGCTAGAGTTGACACAGAGGAGAATTGTGTGACAGGCCATTACAATATCTACATCAGCCTTGTCAATGCTTCACAAGGACATGGTACCCTCCACTGACATCTGAATAAACTTTGAATCTTAGGCAGACAGTTTATAGAGGTGGGACTTCATTCACCATACATCCATCATGATGTCTGTAGTTCATCACTAAGCATTGTCGAATGCCTCTTAAAAGGTGTTGGGCTGGACTAGTCTGGACTGCCCAATCTAGGACAGTCTTGCCTCCTGTCAAATAGAGCTTGCGTGAGGGGTTTGTGTGACTCCAAGGTAAGAAACCTAGCTGTGATGTTACTAACAACAGGATTGTTGTTTCCATTTGTAGACCTATTATTGCCCAATAAAGGGTTTCTGCACTTTAGTTCTCAAATTTTCTGGAAACAACTGCTGAGAGAGTGTGTTTTTTTTTTTTTTTTTACCTTTTGGAATCAATACATTAAAGATTAAATTTATGTAATTCTCAATATCTATCCCCATATTTTTAAATGATATTTATCATCTTGTTTGATTTCCCCAGAGTGGCCTTTTGTAGTCTCTTCAAGTGCTTGCTTTTAATTGATTGACCTATATTGGCAGCTTGTCACATATTTCAACTGACTTTTGAGCTTTTTAAATTATTTTTTTTTTTCTTCACACTTGGCAGTATGTGGAACAGCAGGAGTTTGATCGGTGTGGTCTGGAACCTATCGCTTTACTCCAGCAGACCATATCTGGACTGGCCTATTTACATTCACTTAGTATTGGTAAGTATCATATATATGCTAGGAAGTGTCACCAACTGAGTTTTTAGGCACAAGTTGATTGTTTAGCTTTATTAAATAGCTGTTTTTCTTTTGATGACTTCAGAGCTTACCTCAGCATATCTTTTGCAGGTCTCAGGAATGGCTCCCATTCCATTATGTCAGTGTTTTTCAACCTGTATGCTGTGGTACTGTTATGCACCGTGAGAGCTACCCAGGTGTGCCGTGAAAATAAAAGTGTAGTGCACCTCGGTGTGAACCTGAGATGACCAAGCTCCTCAGGTGGTCTAGACTTGTCTGAGGAGGACAGGGCTACCTGGAGAAGCTAGCATAAAAGCAGCTCCATAATTGCCATATTGCAGACGCAGCACTTAGAGCACTTCAGATGTGTCTCGAGGCTGCTAGAGTCCATCTGTAAGGGTGTGTGGTCGGCCAGCGAGTCTCACAAGACCAGAGGATAGTGGGCATAAGAGTTACTTCTGAGGCAGATGAGTAAAGCAGGCATAGGGACAGAACAGCTTGGAAATGCCACCAGAGTGCCCACTAAGTGCCGAGTTTGCCTTTCTATTGGCTTTTTTGATAGTGCACACTTTTGGACAGTTGAGCAAGTGTTTGAGATATAATGTGTTTATGGTTAGTAGAACAGTGGTGTGCTTTGGGATGTTTTTGGTTACAAAAAGTGTGCCACCCCAGAAAACCTGTGACCAACAGTAATGAATGTCTCCCCTTTAGTCCACAGAGACCTAAAGCCTCACAACATCCTCATTTCTATGCCTAATCCTCATGGTCGTGTGAAAGCCATGATCTCAGACTTTGGTCTTTGTAAGAAGTTGGCAGTGGGCAGACACAGTTTTAGCCGGCGGTCTGGTGTTCCAGGTACAGAGGGCTGGATTGCACCAGAGGTATTAAGTGATGACTACAAAGAAAACCCGGTAAAGAGCATATCTTTATTAGCTTGATCTCAGGTGTTCATTTTTGTGTGCTAAAGATTTACTAACAGATTGCCATGTACTTGTTTTAGACTTGTGCAGTTGATATCTTTTCGGCTGGCTGTGTCTTCTACTATGTCATATCCAGTGGAAGTCATCCATTTGGAAAATCCCTGCAGCGGCAAGCTAATATCCTACTAGGTGCATATAATCTAGAGTTCCTGAATTCCGAGAAGCATGGTGAGTGAACTGCTGTTACATAAGATGTTCCCACAAATCCAAGCTAGTCAATCCAACTAATCATTTATCATTTTGTATCTGTTAGAGGATATCATTGCCGCTGATCTCATTCAAAAGATGATTAGCATGGACCCTCAGGAGCGACCAACTGCCCATGGCATTCTTTCTCATCCCTTTTTTTGGAGTTTGGAGAAACAGCTCCAGTTTTTCCAGGTTGGTGTTTGAGTATATAATCTTTCATAGTTTTTACTTTGCCACAATTATTAAGAAACTTGCAAAACACCGTGTCAGACCACTGCTGCTCTGAAGTTATTTTTTTTTTTATTTATTATTTAGGATGTGAGTGACCGCATTGAAAAAGAACCTCTAGATGGTTTGATAGTGAGGCAGCTGGAGAATGGAGGTCGAAAGGTGGTTAAACAGGACTGGAGAGCCCAAATTACTGTGCCACTGCAGACAGGTGAGCTTTGAAATCCAGACAAAGTAAAAACACCCAAGGGTAGTGACTACAGCCCTTTAAAAAGGTCCATGGTAAGCAGACCAGGGTTGGGATTCCAGGATAAATAGGAGATAAAGGCTGTTAGGGGAAGGAATGAGCGTGGCAAAAGCAGTGTGACAATTGGCTGGGAAAATTTTATAAACAACTAATATTTGGATAGGTTTATTTAGTTATAATTGAAGAAGTGAATAACATAACCCACTTATTCCAATTTGAGGTAGTGGCGACTACTACCTGTTCCGGAAGTGTTGGGCTGCAAAGCAAGGAACAGCCCTGCACGGAGCCTCAGTCTATCGCAGGGCCCATTCACACACTCAGATGGATGCAAATTAGAATTGTCACCTACCTCATAGACGTGCATGTCAGGATATGTAGAATGGAAACTAATGCAGACACCAGGAGAATTAGTAGTCTCCATATAGACTGGGCATGCAATTTGAACCAAATGTGGAAGATCAGTCTCAACATAGATAGACACAGGACAGACAGAAGTCCAAAAGCACACGTTTATTGTATTCACAGTCCTTTGCACAACACACAGTTCCCAAACCAGCAACAATGCTCTGTCCTTTTCCTTTCTTCTTTTTTACTGCCGCCTCAACTCCTATCTCGCGAGCTCTGTCATCTGCCTCCCGACTCCGGCTCCCTGAATGAAGTAAGGCGGCCTCTTTTATACTGAACCCACAAGTGCTCCAGGTGCTCCCTGATCATCTTCCGGCAGCACTTCCAGGTGTGATGGAAGTGGTGCAGACCAAGGCTCCAGAGCTGTCTACTCACCTCGTCAGTGGCCACTGGCCCCAGCAGGTTTGAGCTTCCAAGTTGCAAACCAGGGGGGCAGCCCTCTCCTGCCTGCTGTTGACATACTCCTCGTCCCCCGGTTCTCTCCTCAGAAGGGTGTCCCAATGGGGCAGGGACCCCGGCCATCTGTCACACAAGGATGCTACATTTGTGAAGCATTGAAAGAAGAGTATCATTCTTAAATATAATAATTTGGTCATTAATGGTCATTAACTGTTTTATACAAAGTTTTTGAAATCTAGACAACAATTTATATGATTGATTGTGAATCTCTTAGCCATTAATGTTATCTTCTTGGAGGTACTTGTAACTAAGGAAAGATTAAGTATAAGTAGTCTTGCATTGTTCTGTTTGGTTAATGTTCTTCATCTGTGGTGGTCAATTTTTTTCCCCTAATCCTGTAACACTTGTGTCAAAACAGTCCCCCAGATTGATGTTTGGTCAGTTGACAGCTTTTAAAGTGACTTACAAAAGAGAAGTGAATAAATGTAAAAATAAATTTTGCCTTTTTTTGTTTCCTTCCCAGATCTTCGGAAGTTCAGATCTTATAAAGGGGGTTCAGTTCGAGATCTGCTTCGTGCCATGAGGAACAAGGTAGACATCTGCATAGCTTTGGATCTTGCTCTGCTGTAAAATTTCTCAATGATTATTTTGCTGATCCTTTTATGTGCTGTGCCATCTTTTACAGAGGCACCATTACAGAGGAGCTTCCTGTGGAGGTGCAAGAGTCCTTGGGCTCCATTCCAGACAACTTTGTCCGCTATTTCACATCACGGTTTCCTAACCTTTTACTGCACACTTACTGCGCACTTCAGACATGCAGCCAAGAGCGCCTATTCCGACCCTACTATCCTGTTTCCAAGTGGCAGGAGTCAGACATCAGGGACTCTGTGTGAGTGGCCATTGCGCATCGCAATATCTAAGTGCCTTTCTGAAGGGCTGAAGTGGGTCTGGGACATTGCATCCCTATGTTTGTCCTGACTGTAGGAAGTAGCTGTGACAAGTTGTCACCATTTTTCATCCTCTACATGTATAAACTAACTTCTCCGTCCAGCAGAGGACTTCAGGGAGTAAGCCGCCCAGGATGACGTATGATCAGGAGACAATTAAGTGACTGATCTTTTTATGCATTAAGTTGAAAATGTCCTTTTTAAACTTGCTCACCTCCTGGTACATCACCACCTACGCTTTTGGCATCTAGTAACTGATGGAGAGGTGGGTTTGGGGTTCACTTAGGACATAAACGGTTTACTGGACTTGAACAGCTGTGTTTGTTTTTTCCGCATTCTTTGTCATTATCAAGCCTTTCTAAGCTTTTATTATCGGTGATGATCCAGAAACAAGTGGACCCTAATATGGTTTGGATTCTAGGCCACTGGTTGCCAACCTTGGAATTCTGTCACATTTCTGTGTTACTCTCGAGTGTTACTTGCTGTATTTTTCTCGTGACTTTCACAAGATTGCTCCAATCAAGCAATCCGCAAGCTTGAAAAAGCATTCAGATGTCTTGTGGGTACTGCAGAGCACCACTGGATTTTATCTTTTTCCCTCCACATTTGTTGTCTTATGGATCTCCGTTACAAATGCTGTTTTGAGGCTTAAGTCTCCTGATAATGTACTCTGGATAGCCGAGATTGACATTGGCTGCCATGTCAGCCTTATGAAACTGGACAGCAGCACAGCATTTGTCAAGGTTTTTTGTATGATTTCATTTGTGTTTAACTTATTTATTTAAGGTGAGATATCAAAAAGCCAGCTTTCTTCTGTTAATTTTTTTTTTTTAAATGGACAGGGTTATTTTTTAGACTTTTGTTTGAATTTGATTTCTTTCTCTATTGTGCAATCTGTACCATAAAATTCAAATGCCAAATGACTTTATAATGAAAAACTGTTTGTTTGGTCTGCCTTCTGATCTTTGTGTCTCAATGTGGAAACTTTATTTTAATAATCATAATAACAGAATTATTTTCTATTTGCACTAATTATTGAAATCTTTAGAAAATGCATACTGCAATAAATTGTGTTCAATTGGTAATGCCTTTACTGTTAATCAGATAATATAGCTTCTCTTCTGAGAAAATGGTGTAGCCATAATACCTTCAGTACAGTATTATATTATAGGTCAGCTCATGCAGTTATTCAAACACTGATGTTGGCAAGTCAGAATGACCGTGGGTCAGATTGCGGGGTTATGAAATAAAAGTCGGGGGGGGGGGGGGGGGGGGGGGGGGGACTTCTAGTTACCTCCTAAATTGGTGACCAGAAATATTCTCTTTTCTACTTGATCAGCTCATATGATTAGTCACACATGCAAGTGGTTAGTGGAAGGAACTTTTAGGTGTCACAGTGCGCCGATTTATAGGTGTGCCAGGTCAGTCGACGGTAAGTAGTTGACCACACTGTAGGTGAAGAAATGGCAAAGTTTCAGTTTTTATCAGCTTTCGCTTTCCTCCCAGTCATACGCAGAGAAGAACGAGGTGATTATTTCAAGGCTTGATATCGAGTCTATAGAGTGTTTGTAGTCTATCGATGAATAAATGAAATAAGGACAATTAAATTTCTGACAAGAATCCTTCCCCAGGTGTCTGGCACCACTCTCTGCGCTGCATCCTGTGCTTTGCCCTCGGCAAATCCTTACCTGTGAGACGATGAAGACGACTCGACTTTAAAATACAAGGAAATGCAGCGGACACACAGTAAATGACGCGATGTTTGAAATCGAACAGAACAGCAGCCAGTCAGCCACGCTGTATTGCGCTGTCACCGCCTATGCTTTTTTCAAATCGTCCACGTCTCGCGAGATTCTAGAGCGGCCAGGTTACTGCGACAAACCTCGCCACTTGGCGTCCCCGGATTTTTTTGAACCGACCAATAACGTTGTATCTGCATTTTTCAGCGAACCAATGTGCTTCGAGTGGTGGTGGGTCTTAAAGCATTGGAGGCTTTGCTCCTCCTGTAGCAGACCGGCATTACACTGCGAAGGCTTCACGTGCTGTTGGTGAGGGCTGAATATGGCTTAAATGGAAGAGAGAAGCCAGGATAATATCAGAGGTGTCTCACGTTCGGCTCATTTTTTTTTCTTTCAGTTGTAGGTTTGCTGGTGACTTTCTGTACGAACAATGTCTGCTGCTAACGAGAACAACTTTCGTCTGGGCCAATTCAAAAACAAAGGCAAAGACGCATCGGTGAGGCCTACAGCTTTCACGTTCTATCATTTATATAAAAAAATGTACTGTGATAGTTGTTTCGGGTTCGAGGGGATCACTGTGTGTGTAACATACCTTGAAATCTTCCGAAAAGGTTTTGAGTTCTTTGTCGTAAATGAGTTTTACCTTGGTAGACGTCAGGGAGGGGTTCAGCGTAGGAAAACATGGCCGTGCTTTGAACCTTGTTTTAAAAGGAAAGAGAAGTGTCATGTTGCTCGATCCCAGAAAGATTACATTCCACATTATTCTAGATGGATCGTAATGAATTGTTTAATCCAAGTATCTTGCCTCGTGAATTTGTAAAATGGCAGTGGCGATTCAAGATAACATTTGACAGAGGGCACTTTCATTTTCAAAAAACTTTTACAGCTCGATTTTAAAAAATCGAAACCGATTGATGTCTCGCATATCCTTAAACGTTCAGGTAGCTTTGATGAATTGGCTTCATGGAGTTCAAATGTACAGTAAATGTATAGTACGAAGGTCATCATGCCTCTTTGTGTAGAATATACGCGCTAGACTAAACATTTCAATGTTGAAATCGGCGGCATCGTAAGTGCTGGTTGAGTCCTGAATGTTGCGTGTTGGTACTGCGGCTAGTTTACGTCAATGACAATCGGAACAGATTTTGTGTATTGCACTGTAAGGAATACTGTACGCTGCTCTAAGAATTTGACGGGGCATGATGTTGTGCGGGAGTTTCCTGCGTTGGCTACCCCACGCAAGCTTAATTGCGTTTATTTGTATACACCTTGAGTTCGGACAAGTTTGTCCCCCCATATTTATTATTACCAAAAAAAAAAGGAAGGCTGAGAAATATTGAAACTGGTGCGGCACAATTTTCGGAATGTTATGACGGGCGAGTGAAAAGAGTTGGAGGTACATATATACTGTATGTTGTATGTGGCCTTGAACAGCGCCTCCTTGCACTGATTGCAAATCTGTAACCGAGGTGCGAAGATTTGGCATGAAGTTGAATGTCTTCTTGTGAACTCAGTTTTTAAAATGGTTCGACATATTCAGTGTACTGGTAGTGTGGAGGACAGGATCATTGAGAGCTGTAAGCACATCAGAAAATATCTGTAGACATTTAGCATGATGTCACTCGGTGGCATTACACATTTCAAACTGGACTGTTAGCCGAGTTATTCATCAAGAAGATTTGTCCTGTCACTGTATAAAATACCTATAGTGCAAACTTTATTTTTTTTTTTTTTAAATAAGTGAGCTACTTTTCCTCTGACAGTTGATGGAAATTTGGATAGGTTGAATCATTTAAACTATTATTCTGTTAACAGTGAAGTTTGAAAAATTTAAAAAAAAATATAGTTCCTTGTGGTTCCATGAATTGATTTCATGTGTTATTTTCAAAGATCAATGTATCCATGCAGACCACAAAAATTGATATATCTCCACTTTACTAAAGCTCGCACCAAGCACTTGTGTATGCGTCAAAGGAAACATTTACCAGTTTATTATATGGCCATTGTTATTTGTCTGTTTATGCCTCGGATGCCATTTTGATGATGATCCTCCTCTTGTGTCCCAGTATGCTAGCAATTTTCTTAAAGTCCTTTGGTTAAGGCCTGTAAGAACCTGTGCTGTAAGCAATTGAAAAGTTTTAAAATGTTGCAGTATACGCATAAGGAAAACTGCAACTTGAATTTTATTTTAAACCATTCTGTATGCGAGTGTCTACAAGGTTGGAAAAAATACTAGAGCAGGGATGTGAGAACTTGTGTAATATATAATATATATAATGAGACAAATGGAGCATCTTATTGGCAAAGCTCCTTTGAGGCCCATCGACATTAAACACTTCGTACTTGCCCAATCCAGTTTAATAAGAAGAAACCCTTGCATTTGGCCAGCTGCAGTTTGAGGCCAGATTCTATGGACTGCAGCTGGCCAAATGCAATAAATTAAAATTTTGTAAGGGTTGCTGCAGACTAAAGACCTATATAGTGTGGTCCACATAAGCCTATGTGACTTACGTACCGTACATGTGTGAGAGATGTTTTGTGTCCTGCGAGTTTGTAGACTCTCTTGTCAAATGTCCAATAATCTGCATGATGTGTTTATCGCATCATTGTCTAACGACCCTTTCAGATCATAAATGATTTAATAATATAGTGTGTAGACTTGTTTAATCTTGTATCGGTGTGTCAGTTCTTTTATTTTTCAAAAGGCATTTCTTAATACTGTGCAAGTAATGGGTAAGCAAAATAGTTTTCCAGTCAAGATCTTCCTGTCTGTAAGACATTGCAGATGGTTTTGTTGGCCAGTGCATCTTGGCCTTCTGAATTCTAAACACTGTATACAAATGAAAGCCTACAGCTAGTGATGACATCAGAGTACATGAGCAACCTGGACTTTCAGTATGTGCCGTTCACATAAATGGGTCCTGGTGTAAGTAAGACCAGTTCCTAATGAACTGCGCCTGCCAACAAGCCAGTGTACACCACATAATAGGAAAATGTATAGGACTGTGCTGAACTTGATTCTTACTAGGTTACTTGTTGTGTTTTTTAAATGTGGGTTTATCTTGGAGCTTGACTCATCCATCCATCCATTTTCCAACCCGCTGAATCCAAACTCAGGGTCACGGGGGTCTGCTGGAGCCAATCCCAGCCAACACATGGCACAAGGCAGGAACCAATCCCGGGCAGGGTGCCAACCCACCGCAGGACACACACAAACACACCAAGCACACACTAGGGCCGATCCACCTAACCTGCATGTCTTTGGACTGTGGGAGGAAACCCATGCGGACACGGGGAGAACAATCCAAAAAAAATTTGGTAGACCTGGAATGGACTAAACATGGTCTAGAGGGTTGTTTTTTAAAACTATGGACGGGGCAGTGCATATTTCATTCAAAATGGGTGTTCTCACCCTGTTATGCTTTAGTACCAGCTAAAATGGAATCTACTGGCCATTTCTAAAGAACTGATAAATCCTCTCCAGCCCCCCCAACCCCCCTTCTTTCCTCTTGCCTCCCATGCTTCCTGTTCAGAATTCTAACTGTCTAACAGACCCGTGTCAAGAGCAGTCAGGGAATGCTGTGTGTGTGCAACTTAGTAGTGGATGAGTGATATCATGGATGATAGTAATTAGGTTAAAGAGAGAATTCCACCTGCCATCAAGCAAATCCACACATGGATTAACTGGAAAATTTTATATAGGAATATACTGAATTTGGTACTTTTTTTAGGTTACTAGGTAATACTAGTATTAGTGGTGTAAAGGCAGGAATTGTTCTCTGAAAAATGCACCACCCAAAACAATTTAATAAAATGAGTCCCCTGTAGGCCACGATGTCTTGGCCAGACTTTGAGCTAACCTGGACTTCACCCCATACTAACACTTTTATCATCCCAATAATAGAGCGCATCCCCCTTTCCATGTCCTTGTACTAGAGGTATGTTTCCAGTGGCCTGGAAATAAGTGTCCATTAATTCACAGGTCATTTTTTTTTTTTTGATCATTTAAATACATTGTCAAAAATGGACACAACTTGGACTGGTTATTTTATACTTGAGGTATTTGCTTACTTTTGTTGTAATTTGCCCTTATTAAGTTCAGTTACTTATATGAGAACAATGCAGCTTAAATAACTACATATTATGTTATTTAACTTGCTGCAGAATTTACAAGTTGCCTATTTTCAGTGATCCACACTGGGGGCTAGAGTGTGTTTTTAATATAGACCCTAAGAAATGCACAAGTTTTGTCATTATTCTGCTTGATACATCTCTTCACATCTAGTCTATTTAACCTTAATTGAAAAGTTTTATACAAACTTTTTGTGAATGCAGTATTTTTGCTTCATGTCTTGTTTACTGACTTAGCATTTTCTTGTAGTTTTTAACCACAGAAAATTCATTGTGTGAAATATTTCAATTGGGTATCCGTGTCATTAACTCACAGCTCCAAACTTGGTTAAAATATCAGCCTGAAACACTAAGGAGTTTGGCAAAATCCACACGGACATGGCAAGAATGTTTAAAGTATTCAGGTTTTGACCTGCATCCTAAAAATTGGTCCTTTTGAGTACTTGCGTATAAATTGTACTTCAGCAGGAAATCGCTCTATGGACGATATTGCAACACAACTGATTGTACAATCAATCAAGAACGTTAACTTCTTGTTATATGTGCACAATTGCAGAGTACAATAAGCAGACGATACAATCAATTGGACCAGTTTAATAATTCATTTGAAATTAAATATATTGGGTCAAATGAAGTTAACTTGAGATTGTAATATGGCCTTTTGGGCGTGCAATGGACTGCCACCCTCGCCAGGACTGGTTCCTGATATATTCCCCCCCCCCCCTTCTTTTTCTTCACCCATTGCTGCCAGAATAGTGTCTGTCTCTCTCCCTTACCCCAAGCCTAATTTGAACTAAGCAAGTCCTGCTGATTTGAGCATCACCCCAAGTATGCATCGTGTCACCACCTTTTGTTAACTAGTGGTGTATCACTCTAGCTGGGTGGTCCGAATGTAATGTAATGTAATGGTATGAATGGATGGGCGGACAGATGGGCTTTGCTCGCCAACACCTGGGCCTGTGCTACACGCTAGCCTCTTTGTACATCTGCATCCGCATCCCAAGTGAGCGGCAGAACTGCAATTTAAACATTTTTATTTTCATGGGAATTGTTACATATGCATCAAAGCAACATATAACTACCCACGGTTGAATTTTTTCTCTCTTTTAAAGCCAAACATTTGAAAAAGTAGTTTTTATTTGAGATTTAATTGTCTTTGCAAAAGCTATTCTAATGGGAAACTGTTAACGTTTTAATACGAATGGCATATCAAGATCTCCTTTGGTGTCTAATGTTATCACCTGAAGATGTACTACATTACCTTTCTTGGATACATCCTTCTTTCTCCAGTAATTTGGGTGGAGGAAGACCAGATGGTGTTATTCTTTGAGATATTGTAAGTTGTGATTGTGCTGAAGTAAACTGTTTCAGCATAGTCTATTGATATGCATGTAACTAATTTGCCTTGTAACTGATTGTCATTTTTTGGTGTTAGTTTGTATGACTTCCTTGTTTCTCGGTGCTAGAGGACTGTGGTCTTGTTTGAAAATATTTGAGACAAGGGCATGACTGGAAAAAATACCAAGGCAAAGGTCTCCTCTCAGACTGGTTGGAATCTTTTCCAAAAAGTCTTCTCACATCAAAGGGTGTGTTTTTAAAAAAAATTTTTTATTGTGGTAGTAGGCTACTATCCTATGCAGACATTTTATTTTTTTTTTTCATATCCAATAACTTGTCCTAGTTCTGGTGTTTTACCAAAATTGGTCACAGTGCAGGAAAATGTCATTTATCAGAGTACAAATCCGTGGGGAGCTTAGATCCCCTTATTGCTGATAAAGTCAATTAGTTCCAAACTAGGCAAAGTGGCAACACAATAGCTTGAAGAGAAAAAGGAAGAGGCTTAGTACTGCTCAACTTAAACCAATCCCTACAGCAAAAGAGCAATGCAGTGGCTCTTCCAAGAGTAAGAAATGCTAAAACCGCAAACCTAGAGCATTGAACAACTTCTTTTAATATCCGTATGTGAGGTTATTCCAGAATTGTAGTGCCCCATAGCTGAAGGGTTCTACCTTCTAAAATACTTTATCCTTTTTAAGCAGGCCAGCATCCTGACCACAATATACACTGAGGATTTATGAATACCTACTGTATATTCTGAGGTTGACTGGGAATGAAACCATTCAGTTTTTATATATGAGAAGGTGAAATACATGTTTGGCTCTTTTTGTTGCTCAAAAAAAAAAAAAATGGTTATATGATAGTACTTAATTTAAAAAAAGCAGCAGTCATGACTATAACTGTATTGTACAAGGATTACATGATTAATACAAGTAAACTAAATGGCTAAATTAGATACTCGTACTCATTTTGGTGAAGCTTCTCTTTTAGAAATTCAACATAAAAATAAGTGTTCAGTTAATTTTACTGGTCTTGTAATGCTCCAACTGGAGATGTAATATTTTCCTCCTAACCATCTTCAGTTTCACTCCCTATAATGTAAATAAGAAACTGGGTCAGCATGAGCTGCCGATGTTAAACTTGGCCTGTGTTGCATGATCCTGTCGGAATACTCTTTTAAGGAAAAAATTAAAGTGCAATGTCTTTTTGTAGAGCCATGTAATAAGGCATTATAAATTGTATTTATTGCAGTTTGTCAAATTCATTTATATAGCATCTTTTGAAACAATTTTTTTGGTACTTTTTCTTTGCTAAACACAGTACTTTGCTGCTTTCATTGCTGTAAAGCAATAAGTGAGCAACATTCCCAGGCCCTTTAAAACCACGAAGCTATAACCCGTTTATTTCTGGCAGTGCTTGTGTGTAGTGTTTCAGTTGAGTATGTTGTACCAATTCCTGTGTAAATTAACCTGCCAATGTTAAGTCCATCGCCTTTTGGGTTCAAGGCTGTGCAGTCTAGTGACATTCATCAGCAGCATTAACCCTTTGCAGTATATAAAATTGGGACACTTAATTTTTCCAATTTGTGTTAAGTTTGTGGAGGTATTAAACTATGTAAGGTATACTTTGACATGAATCGCCAGTTAGGTTTAGTACCTATGGTGGATTTTTTTTTTCTGGTTTTAAATGAGCAAGCACAAACCTTGGTGGCCGTGTTTTTGCATGAATGGGGTAGAAGTGTGATTTTGTTTGTGTGTTTTTTTTGTTTGTGTTTTTTTAATTATTTGTATGGCTCAGTATTTACTTTGATCTTTAATACCTTGTATTTTATGTATTTAGGAGCTGAGAAGGAGGCGCATTGAAACAAATGTGGAACTGAGGAAAGCAAAGAAAGAGGAGCAGATATTCAAAAGGAGGAACGTGAGCAGCTTTGTGGATGCAACGTCCCCACTGCAAGAGAAGAATCAGAACCGTCCGGTACCGTTTACTTTTTAAAAACTGCATTAAGTCTAACAATTTAGAAAAAAAGGTGTAGAATGTTTTGTTAGCAAAAATGGATCATTTATAAAAAATTAAGTGCATCACTTTAAAGCTATCCTTATTTTGAGTATGCACAATGCACACCAGAGTTTGCTTGGTCTTCTAAGGCTGTGTACTTCACAGGGTGCAGGACACTGGACAGTGGAGGAGATTGTGAGTGGAGTAAATGGCAACAATTTAGAACTGCAGCTACAAGCCACACAGGCTGCCAGGTATTTGCTTATACTTGCTGCCATTTCTGTAAAAACTGTGTTGTACTGCTCCGGTAATTGAGTGTTATGTGCCTGTAGGAAGCTGTTATCCCGAGAAAAACACCCCCCAATTGACAGCATCATCAATGCTGGCCTCATCCCCAAGTTTGTCTCCTTCTTGGGCCTATTTGACTGCAGTCCCATTCAGTTTGAGGCAGCCTGGGCTCTTACTAACATCGCATCAGGCAGCTCTGACCAGACCAGAGCAGTGGTGGACGGCGGTGCTATCCCAGCTTTCATTAGCCTACTGTCTTCCCCTCAGGCCCACATTAGTGAGCAGGCTGTCTGGGCCTTGGGTAACATTGCAGGTGAGAAGGGAGCCATTCTCCTTTTATCTCTAATATATCTTTTTCAATGTTGCTGTGGGTAAAAATGCAGACATGGAAATTAAGGTGTATACAATTGATTGCTTTTGATTCAATTTTAGGAGATGGATCTTCTTACAGAGATAGAGTCATCAAACATGGCGCCATTGAGCCTCTCCTTGCCTTATTAGCTGTCCCAGAACTGTCGGCCTTGTCGGTAGGTTCCTGCTAGATCAAGATTGATCTGTAGCAGTCTTATTTTTATTCAAGAAAAAAAAAAATCATAGTTGTCCTGCTAAGCCCTGTTTTTCCTTCTACAGTCTGGTTATCTACGAAATATCACATGGACGCTCTCCAATTTGTGCCGCAATAAGAACCCTTCACCACCCCTGTCAGCAGTTCAACAGATCATTCCCACCTTGGTCCGCTTACTACACCATGATGATCGTGAAGTTCTTGCAGACACTTGCTGGGCCATCTCTTACCTTACAGATGGCCCTAATGATCGGATTGAAGTGGTCGTCCATACTGGGATTGTACCTCGCCTGGTGCAGCTGATGGGTTCTAGAGAGCTCTCCATTGTGGTAAGTGTTGGTGGTGGGAACTCTTTTTGAGATATAAAAACTCCAACTGGCACATTTTACACTATTTGTCATCTTCCCACTTCTCTAGACTCCTTCACTAAGGTCTATTGGTAACATAGTCACTGGAACAGACGAGCAGACGCAGAGTGTGCTGGATGCAGGAGCGCTGGCTGTCTTTGCGTGTCTGCTTCGCCATCCCAAAAGCAATATTCAAAAAGAGGCAGCATGGACTCTCTCCAACATTACAGCTGGAAATAGCACCCAGATTCAGGAGGTGATCAACAATGGATTGGTGCCCCTTCTTGTGGAAGTCCTCCAGAAGGTAATGTACCTTGGAAAAGGTTTCTACTTTTATGGTGGTGTTCGTAAAACTTTTAATCTTTTGACTTGCACTAAATATGTGACTACTGCTACAAGATTTTTAATGGCTACCCATAGTGCACAAACTCTCTCGTATCAACTTTGTAATCTTCCTGGATATCTTGTTTAACTCGCTATCTCTTATTTAGAGTGATTACAAGACTCAGAAGGAGGCAGTATGGGCTGTAACTAATTATACCAGTGGTGGAACTGTGGAGCAGGTGGTGTATCTTGTGCAGGCCGGAGCTGTTGAGCCACTCTTGAGCCTTTTGTCCACAAAAGACAGCAAAACAATTTTGGTTATTTTGGATGCAATCTCCAATATCTTTTTGGTATGTAACCTGATGTGAAAGGTGTGGATATCTCATTTAATTTGACTAGACTTAATTATTTTCAATTTATACTTAACAGGCTGCTGAGAAGATTGGTTGTGTAGACAAGCTGTGCATCATGATTGAAGAGTGTGGTGGACTGGACAAGATTGAAGCTCTCCAGTCACATGACAATGAAGTAGTTTACAATGCTGCATTTAATATTATTGAAAAGTACTTCTCTGCAGAGGTAGGTAGTGGAATATCTCACTGTCCATCCAGCTGATAAATACTTGATGCATAAAAATGTTAATGTCTTGAGTGCAACCGCCTGTTTTGATTTATTTTAGTAAAACATTTGAGCATGTTGCCCAGTGCAGGTATTTTAACATACGGGCAGGCTCCAATACATTTTAACTTTTACAGTTGATTCCCCATCTTTTGAGTGTGGAAACCATAAGCATGGCACTTTTATGTAGTGGTCCAGCTATTAAATATATAATGGGTCTTTATGATTTTTAAATAAAGAATATTGTAGCAAACCTGATTCTAGTATTAATCTTGTTTGTTTTTTTAAATGCTGTTTTATCCTGATTTTTCTTTCATAGGAAGAGGAGGACCAAAATGTGGTGCCAGACAGCACTGGAGACAGTTACGCCTTTCAGACCGCAGATGTTCCAGGCACTTTCAATTTCTAGTGGAGTCTGCTGTAATATTCCCTTGCAGTTCTGTCAGTCTTCGTTTTGTCTGTCTTCATGTTTGTTGGTCTTATTTTTCACTGTTGTATATAAATAAAGTATTTGGTGGTTTTGTTTTTTTGGATGAATATTTGACTTCTTCCCGAGCAAGTAAAGGGGATCTTGAAAATGGTGATACTGTTTGTGCAGTGAGCGTTCCAGAAAATCTGAATAAGCTGTGACTGACAGGTTTCCTAGGCAGAGCCCTCAACCTCCATTTCATTATTGTTCACACTTGACCAGGCTTAGGGGTTGTTTAACATTGTTGCTTTAGCTGCAGCAAGCGGTTGGCTGCCTTATACGTTAAGAGTGAGGCCAAGTCTTTTTTAATATTTGGTCTGCTGGATACTTATTAAAGATAGGACCAAGTTCTAGTCTCCTTGCAGCTACAGTCCCATGTTTTTCATGGTTACATTTTTTTTTTTTTTAATGTATCCTCTCTGTACCCTCTCTTCACCCCCATTTGATTAGAATGAAATAATGGAGAGTTTGAGGCAGCTGGGCTGCTGGAGGGTTGACGGAACTTAAGAAGGTTGTTGACCTTAAACTTCACAGGTCTAGTCCACTGAATGACATTCCTGACTCTTATGTGGTGGACAAAATGAGGATTTTTACTCGTAGCCACAGGAGCAAAAGTTATGGAGAATGTGAGGCACTAATTTTCTAAATATTGGAAAAGTGCTGCTTGTCTCCTGGAAGGAATCTATCAGGATAGGCTACAGCATATTACTGCATGTGCATTTAGTCACCTTTCTCTAGTTTACTGTAAAAATGGACCACTTCTAGTATGTCCAGTTACCTTACCCCTAAAGGAAGGACTGGGTATGGCATAGAATTATTACAACATCACATGAGCGAAAGTAGCCAGTTGCAATATGGGGTACAGAGATGGAAGCGATTTGCTTGGGGGTAGATCATCAGGTTTTCACTTACAGGAAACATAATTGGCTTCCCTTCCAAAAAAAGCTACAATTGTAAAGCAGAAGTGCCATAGGCGTTGCTTTTTGTGCGGGGAGGAAATCTGGCTTTTTACAGAAGCAAAATGTTATAAGATGACATGGCTGTTCTATTCACAGTGAAGCAGCGTGCAGGTGCATTTCTGTTGTGATAAAGGAGCCGGTGTCAAGTTCTGTTGAATTAGTTGAAAGTTCTCCATGTTAGTGTTTCGCAGAGAGAATGTGCAGCATTGTTCATAATGGCATTCAGTTTTGTCTTCTCTTCCCACTCCCTCCAGGGGGTCAAAAGTGTGCCTCATGAGTGAGCTGCTGCTTCTATAGTTATCTGGCATAACAACGTGGGTCTTTAGATTGCCAGTCCCTTCACTATATTCTGTCCTATCCTCCTCCTTTTCATTTCTTGGTATGATTTACTGTATTTCATATAATAGAACATACCCTGCCTTGGTATTCCTCTTGATTTTTCCTATCATTTTACCCTCCAGCACAATTCTCATCAATTTCTCTTGTCTTAGTCTGCATCCCATCCACTCCTCACGGTTTCAAGTGTTCTGTTATTCACCAGCACTTTTTCATTAGGCAATTTAGCCATTCCACTGATCTTTTCCATCCTTCTCTGTAGCCACAGTTTAAATTCTTCTTCTATCCAGGTGCTTCCTGTCGTTGGTTGCTATATGGTTGTGAGATGCAGATGCTATGTAATGACTTGAGATGAAGACTGGACTACTTCAGTACTGTGTCCCTTCAGAGAATCATTGAGTACAGCTGGTTTGACTTTGTTTCAAACGAGCAGTTGCTCACAAAGTCCCGAATGAGGCACATTACCTGCATTAAGGGGGCATAGGATACAGCACTATGGTCTTGTGTGATTTCCACCAGTCTTAATTCCGCTTGTAGGATCCTTATTGTTGAGGACCAGGCCAAGAGACGTCCACAAAAAAACCTGGCTGTGGCACATAGATGTTCATTTGTGGAGGGTGTGACTGGACTGTCTCGTGTGAGGGTGTTGTGCTGCCATCTGAGATCCTGAGCTGCTTCATGGTATGGTGGGTGTGGCAATGCACTGTACCAGCACATCTGTCCCAAACTTTTAAATAGTTTGATATTGTGGACCTCTCGTGAATTAATGTTCCCAGTCCAGTACATAATAGTGTTAAAAAAAAGCAGCTGGCCAACACAGTGTTACAGAAGATGGGAAGGATGTCATTGCCAACATTAAAGGAACACAGTCTCTTAAAAGCCTACTTTTCCTTTTCTTATGTTGTTCCTGCATGTTATAAGACCAGTCCAGCCTGTTGTTGATGTGGACCCCCATGAATCTGTAGCAATGCACCACCTCCTCTCCTTTAATAGTGACTGGGTGTGGAGGCACCTTGGTATAGTGAACGTCAATAACTAATGCTGTGTTTCATTTGAAGTGAGAGGTTAGAATTTTCAACCGGAACATCCCCTTATGTCAGATTTCCAACTCTGAAACTCCGGCCTGGTCTGGCAAGTCTAAGTTTGTTCATGTGATGAAGCAAGTAGAACAAAGATTTTCTTGGGCACGTCCATATTGATTTTACTGGAACGTGATCAACTCGGTGTGACATTCCCAACTCCAACATCTAAGGTAAACTTAATGCAGCTCAAATCTTTGGTTTTACTGATGTGTTTAGTTGCAGACAATTCCTTCTGCACCAAGAATCAAAATTTTCCACCTGACTCTTATATATTACAGATGCACCCTATAAGTGCAGAATCATCAAGAGAATTTCTTCAAGTGTCATGAACTGGTGGTGTAGTTATAGTCTGAGGTGTATAGAGTGAAGAGAAAAGGTGGCAGGACTGTTCTTGGTCTTACAAACTCTGGTGTGTCCAAATTATCCAGGCACCTGGCAATCGAGTTCAATGTCCACTAGGCTATTCCAACAGCATATCTCTTGAGCTTACCCCTTAACAGGGATGGCTGGATGGTATTGAAGGCACTAAGGAATTCAAAAAAGCATACTTGTCACAGTGCTGCTAGCCTTGTCCAGCGGAGAATAAACCTTGTGGAGCCGATAGATTACTTAGATAATTGCACCCTCTACTCCAGTCTTTGATAGGCAAACTGCAGGTGGTCTACCATAAGTGGACTTGTATTGTCCAGAACCAGCCTCTTAGTCCAATAAGAAAACTGCATTGGGTCTAGGTGGTCTATCTCAAGAGGACTCATATAATCCACGACCAGCCTCTCGAAGGTCCTCTTGATCTGAGACGTAAGTGCCACTGGTCTATAGTCATCAGGTGTAGAGGCGCCTGCCTTCTTTGGAACAGGAACAATGCAGGGCATTTCCAACACTTTTTGCACTCTTAGTGACAGACTAAACAGAAACCAGAGGATGCCACAAGGCCTTAAACTCTCGAAGACTGACTCCATCTGATCCTGCAACTTTTCCTGTGTGTAGCGTCCTCGGTTCTCTCCTCACTTTGTCATTAGTTATGGACGGCCCATACTGCTGGTCAGAATTGGTCTCATCACTGGCCATTCCAGGCGTTGAAGAAGTAGGGATGGTGAGGATCAATTAAATATTGCAGGGCGTTTGACTTGTCCATATCCACTTCTAGTACTTGAGCCCTGGAACGCTTGATTCCAGTAATTATGCCCAATCTATTGCCGACATATTTCATGTTAATCTAACCGAGTTGTTTTCTTTTTATTTTAGTATTATGGACTTCCTTTACTTCACTCCATGACAGAACTTAAGGGACCAACGTATCATAAAAAAGTATAAATGAAAAGTACGGGATATTTTGCACGAACCTGCAGTCCAAAGTTGTGCTATTTCGTGTACTTTAAAGTTGCAGTCGAAACTGAGGCGCGCGTCCGTGATGCGAACTAGGATTAGACGTGCGCGTTCTCGCTTGATGACGGCAGCAACGCGCCGGCCCAGTGGAGCCGTGAGTATTCGGGGAGTCACTAGAAAGCTGCAGTCCGGTGAAGAGTACAGAAGAGCAGCAGGCCCACTTCGATCCAGCTGTGCAGATTTAGCGAGCACTTCTCGATCGCAGTGGGATTGCTCGGGTCGTGTAAGCGCGCAGAGCGCTGGGAGCGCAGTGTGTCATGGTAATGCTATGCACATCCGGGCCACAGCGCGCTGACTCCATTATTGTTCAGCGACAGTGAAACTGGAGAGAGAGAGAGAGAGAGCTCAAGTGCGGGGGGCGGGGAGCGTCGCGCAGCCAAACAGGAGGACACTTTCGGAGGGCCGCCGCGAGCTGGACAGCCTCAAGGACATGTCTAACCCTGGTGTACGGAGAAATGGACCCGTGAAGCTGCGTTTGACAGGTAAACGTTACCGGTGAACTAGGGGTACGGGGTTAACCCGTCGCCGCACGACCCTTTTGTGCCTAATAGTGCTCTTGCTTGCCTGCCTGCTTAGCGTCCGGCGGCCCTGCGTGCACGGGCGAGCGCGTGCGCGCGCACACCTCAGTTTCGGACTGTTTGCGCAAGTGTGTGCGTGAGACGCTTCGAGTTGTTGGTCTGTGTGAGACTTTGAGCCAGTTTTGTGTAGGAGTCCTTTTTGGAAGTGTTTCGGGGTATTCGGTGTACAGAGTGTGATTTGTGGTGTACACTAGTAACTTTGAAGAGTTATGATAAAGGGGTGGGGATCTGGTGTAGGTCGGTGTTTTTTTTTCCACATTTAGGGGACAGCTGTCGTATGTCTGTGACTTTCGGGAGTTTACGTGGATATTCGGTGTGTGCGGTTCAGATGACTCGAAAGTGTTTAAGTAGGCGAAAATCTACGTGTCCGTCAAAGTTCAAGGGGCTTGATATGTTGGGGGCTATTTCGGGAGTGCGTGGCATGTTGTATGGTCTCTGTGTATACGTGTGGGAAAGGTGGAAGCTCTGGGACTTTTGTACACTTCCCGGAGTGGTGTGCTTAATGGTTGCTTGGGACGCCTCCCTCAGAATTCAGGTGTGAGGTGGTCTTTTTGCCTGTTGTTTGAGAAGTTTGCCGTGTTTTTTTTTTTTTTTGTGTGTGTGTATGAGCTGCAAGGTGTTTAGATTAGAAAGATCATCCAGAGTTCAAGTATTTAGTCGAGTACTTTTTATTAAATCTGGCGACTTTTGAAAACATTCTTGTCATGTCAATTGCTCCCTTGTTAGAGGGGAGCTGTGTTTCGTAGTTCAGCCCTTCAGCTCACCAGACGACATACAATCAGAGTATTTGAAATTTCACTTCTTCCCCCACCCCACCCCATGCCCTCTTCCCAAGTATTATTTGCCACCAGCCAGACATGTAGATTTTTCCATCCATCTGCTTGTGTGTTCTCTTTCAGCTTCTTTGTTTGTATGAACCCTGAGGAGAGTAGCTCAGTCACTGTATATGTTTCCACCCACACATGCTCATGAAGTGCCAGTGGACTTTGTGTGCTGCTATGTGACCCGAGATGAGAGTGGTTGGACCACTGCCTTCTTTTTTTTTTTTTTAATTTTTTTTTAATTGAATTGCTTATTTCAAGGGGCGGGGAGTTGCCTGCTTGTAAGAGGTGAGCTGGCGAAATTTTTGGCATGCCTCTGAAGTTTGTGGTTTATTGAAGTCTGGCCTTTATGTTGTGGCGGAAACAGCTGGTGTGTAGCCGCCCTGGCGGGTTCAGACGAAGACAATTTCAAGAGGCTAACTTCTGACTGGCGTGAAAACCGTGGTCCGGTGTGGACAGTTTTGGTTTCAGAAGAGTCTCTTGTCCAAAACTTTGTAAGTTGAGAAGGGGGTGGTGGTGGTGGTTTTGCTCTCCACTAGACAGGAAGGATGCAATTAGCTGCTGATATGAAGAAGAGATTGACACTCTGCATCCTGGATATTGCAGGCTTTTGCGGTTCCTGTTGGCAGACACTTTTAGGACATGTCTACAAAGAAACATAAGTGAAGGGATTTTGATGGCTGGTGTGAATACTGAAAATCAGTGGATTAATTGTATGCTTGTTAAATCGGAGTTATGGTCAGTGAATGATTAGTTACTGACACCACGAGAGGAGATTCTGTTAGTGGTGTTTGCAGTTTGTGTCCATGAATACAGTTTATAATTAAAAATGATCAGCATTCTTACTGGTTTCCTTCACATACAATAATAATAAGTTTTATTTATATAGTGCCTTTCCAATGCACCTCACAGAGTTTCATAAAGAAACAGCAGGTTTGTGTAACATTGTGTACAGATGTTTTCTGAACAGAACATTAAAACGGATAGATACAGGATATACAAAAGCATTAAATAGAATAAAAGACAACAAACCGGAGTAAAATACTAAAAGCCTAGCAAATAACGTCATGTGTGATATAACACACACACAAATTATACTGAGCATATGGACAGAGAGGAAGACTGAAA
Organism: Erpetoichthys calabaricus; assembly: GCF_900747795.2. Lineage (NCBI taxonomy): Eukaryota > Metazoa > Chordata > Cladistia > Polypteriformes > Polypteridae > Erpetoichthys > Erpetoichthys calabaricus. The sequence continues at coordinate 25,890,553 of NC_041407.2, forward strand.
GAGAAGGCAAAATGTCAGGTTAAGTTAAAAGCCTTCCTGAACAGAGGAGTATTTAGTTATTTTATAAAAGAATTAATTGAATCCGCTGATCTCATTAATTTCAGAAGGTCATTCCAAAGTCTGGGCGCTGTACAGCTGAAGGTCCTGTCAGAGTGCAGGTTAGTGTGTGGCACAACAAATGGCCAGAATCGGAGGACTTTAGTGGGCGAACAGGAGCAAAGTGATGGTGAGGGTCACTGATGTAGTCCTGTGTGAGGCCATTTAAAGCTTTATAGGATGATAGAATTTTATATTCAATCCTGTAAGACACAGGTAGCCAGTGGAAGTGAATTAGGATGGGTGTTATATGCTCACTGATGCTGGTCCACGCTGAGACTCTTGCAGCAGATGTGACATCCACCCCTGCTCTGTACTATCACAAAGTTTCTGAAAGTCGTCTGTGTGGAGTTGAGTGACAAAAATACAGAGGTAGTGGAAGTGTAATGAAGTGAGAAAGGAGATGTGTAGTTTAGTCACTTTGAGGGGTTCGGCTGCTGGACTTAACAGAAAACAGACGATGTTGGATTTGAATCTTGCCAGTTTCTCTGAAATTCTTTGTCCTAGCAGGACTATCTAACTGTCTATGTGACGAATGAGAAGTGAAACAAAAGGACACCTTTTTACTGGCTAACTGAATAGATTACAATGTGTAAGCAATCGGGGCAACTTAGGCCCCTTACTTCGGGCAAGTTGGACTACCACTTGCCTGAAGGTCTCGAGTTGCCTCGAAAGCTTACATATTGTAATCTTTTAATTTCGTCAATAAAAGGTGTCATTTTGCTTCACTTCTCATTGCATCCATAATGGCTAACACTGTACATCACCCTACTACTACCGACTGTGTGGGAAATGCTTTTCTGCACCTGATTTTCAGGGATTAGTGATGTTTGCAAAGAGGATTTGGGTTGCTGTGGTTTGGTTAAGATGCAAAATCCTACCAGTAAGACATATGGTGTGTTTTTCTTTTGATTTTTTTTTTTTAAGTGTGTTTAAATGCGATGAATAGTCCCAAGTAGCATCCAAGACGTAGCAAGAGTACATTCCAGTGTAATCCAGGTCCGTGATAATCAAGGCAATTATGCGGGGGTATCCTTGTTTTGCTGCTTGCTGTTTTTTCCCCCCTCTGGCTGCTTGGTAGATTAAGGTGAATTCTGAAATCCAAAACCTGACACCCCAGCAGATGACTAACAGACAGGATATATTGCTGTGCAGTGGCTCGGCTCTCTTGACCGAGGGCTTCTCTGTGAAGCTCAGTTTACATGAAGTTACTGTGATAACCAAGCGAGTTTCTCTCTATATTCGGGGGAAAAAAAACTGCCTCTCCTGTTTAATGCAATTATTGCATCTCTTCCCAAAGCATGCCTCATTGGACAAATGGGTCAGCTCCTTTCTCTTGGAAACAACTGGGAATAAAATGCTGTTAACAAGCCTGTGCTGTACATACATTGTGTTGTCTCATTAAGAAGTGAATTCAAATGGTCATTTAGTAATGTAAAGGTCATGTTTTTTTTAACTACTGGTAATTTAAATACTAATTTTATGAATAGGGTCAGAGCAGTTGAAGGAGGTGATGGTGAAGACGGGCCTGTTGGGCAGACAGGATGGCGATAGTTATGACTCTTCAACTATACAGAAAGAGAAAAATGTGCCAAAAGTCAGCAGCCACTAAATATGGCCCATGAGCCTTTTGACAACCGTCAACCCTTGGCAGTGTGGGGGAAGAGTGTGATGCAAAATTTGTCTCGTCAGAGTGGCTCATTCTGCAAGTCAGAATACTGAAAGAGGCTCCAGTAGGCTGCCTGCCTCATCTGGGACGTGGCATTCTGTGCAGAGTTTGTATTTATGTATGTGTGTGTGTGTGTGCTTGTTTCTTGAGTTTTCTTTTTGCTTTTACGCCTGTCTCCATCTATTTTTAACAGCTGCTTCCTGAGGACAACATAGTGTTTGAAAGCAGACAAGGAGGTAATGAGAAATTATTGAGCTTAGCCACATGCCCAACTGAAATGCCAGTGTAAAGTCGCAGCGTCCTCCACCCCTTTGGGTTGAAAGAAGTATTTTCAGAGGGCTCTGTGTGTATCTGAACACCATGTGATTTGGGGGATTAGGGTGGGCAGTTGAATAGGCGACACTTTTACTGACATAAGAGAAATGGGATGTATGTGGGTGAGGTGACTGCTGCGCCTGTCCATTTCCCGCAGATGAGTGGTCTGTTTACATTTCTGTAATATCAAATTTCTAGCAGGTTTCCTTGAACATGAAAAATATCAGTACTTCCTTTAAAGGAAATTTCTTGCCAGCAGAGAAGTCTGGAGGGGTGGGCAGTCCTGGAAGGCTTTGTTTGTTTGTTACTTCTAAAACTCTCCTCCCTGTTTGACCCTTCCCCTGTCCCTCCTGGCCCTGAATCAGGTACATTTGAGAAGCCCCTTGTGTGTGCATCTGTCGTTTTGGGCAGACAAGTGGACGACTAGGGCTTCCTCTGCTGATTCAGAAAGCATATTACCCTGTGCCCCCTCCCACCACCACCACCAGTGTTGCTGTCTGGACTGTCTGCTTGTGGCGTCGCTCTGTGCTGCCGGCCAAGTCTGGAGCGCTTATGCCAGAGAAAGCGAAACTGTCGAGACCTGTTTACATTCCTGGAAGTGAAAGAGACCTCCTCACATATTGGATCTTCTTTAGTAAGAGCAGGGGTCTTCCCCAGAGTGTTGAGCAAGATTTGGAGTATTTTGTTTAGCTCTAATAGTTTGTGGCATTGCTTTGGACCCTGACTGGCCCTTTTGAAAGGCAATTTATGGAAAGGAGTTGTAAATATGTCAGTTAGTGGCTGTTTTATGTACATTTAAGAATGTCGTATGAAGTGAGCCCACTTTGTCAGGCCACGGCAGACAACAAAAAAATGGTGTTCTTCAGGTGACTGATCCCTGCAAAATCAGTGTCCTGGCAGCTGCCGCCAAATAGGAAATGATTCATCGTCTTTGAATGGGATGAGATCTGTATGGGGATGATTTTAAAAATTCAAGCAGTTCTCTGTGTTGTAGAGCCTCTGAGGGGTGAGCTTCCCTCTCTTTCTTACTAATTGGTCAACCCCTTTTTTTAATTTATTAGCATAATTTTTATGGTGTTTTATAGGGACCAAAGAATTTCACAACTTTTTTTCTTCTTTAAGCTTGACACAGACAATGTAAATTGCGTCCGTTATGTCAGAGGTGTTATGAAGGGCATGTCCAAAGATGTTACAGCATAATGACGGCGTAATGGTTAAGCTGCTTATCCTGTGTATGCCTAAGGGACACCTGAAATTAGCCAGAGGTAAACAGGAACCTTAATTAAGCCATTTATTAGTTATTAATCACATAAGCTTGATACAAGCAAGTATACTGTATTAGGGTCAAATGTTCTAACAAATACCTTGACATTAAAAATTGTGTTTACACTGGAAATTCATATGTATCCATAAAGCAAGCACAGTGACTTTATGTATAATTTGGCACATTTACTTTAATACATTGATGTTTAAAAATTGCAAAACAGACTTTTGGTGGGGCCAAAGATTTGCTTTGCCAGGCAGCCCAAAAATATTTGGGTTTGATTCAAGTTCACCACATTGTGCCGGTGAACAGCCTGCAAAAGTCCATTGAGTTCATATTGTGCATTTGAACTCCATCTGGCTTTATTTATGCTAGTTCATGCAGACGTGTGTAATAATGTGCAAAGGTCTTGGGCTACCAAACAACATCATTTTCTGAATAGTGTTTACTTGTGCCTGAAAATACCTGCTGCCATTAGAATAAAAAGTAATGAGCATGTTTATCATAAGACAGTATTTCTGTGGTCTCCTTTTGAATGTAAAACTGAAGATGTTCATCTTTGGTATACTGCTGTATGTATATATAGTAGTCCTGTGACTAATTCTTCCAAGAATTTCTTTATTCCCCCAAGAGCTTTTAAACTTTTATTTTGACTTTGACATTGCTTTTTTGCTCTTTACCCTCTTCAAGTGATCCCACACAGCTTCCATTGTATTCAAAGCTCCCAGGTGTTCTGTCTGCAGACTTCTACACTGAGTAAATCTTGTGCTTGCAGTGCATTTGGGGGAGGAAGAGGGTCATGATTGTCCTGAAGGTACAGTGTGATCAATCAAAATCTTTTTCTGTTTCTTAGTGGTCGTCATTCCATCTATTTTGACCAGATCCCCTAAAACCATTGGCTGAAATTCACCCAGACCATGGCAAAGCTTCCACCAGAAGGCTGCAGATAGGCATCCGTGTCATTCACATCCACTCTACGTCTGACATAGTTGTGTATTTGTGAATCAAAAATGGCAAATTTGTACTCCTCACTGTATTAGACGTTATGCCACTGGATGTCACTCCGTGCTTTTTGGGTTTTCTTGTACTGCAGTCTCTTCTTCTTGCCTTTCTGCAAAAATGGATTCTTTGCTGCAACACACCGTACAAGACAATTTCTTGTACACCATCTTTATTCTCTTGCTGTCTGAGGTAAGAAAAGAAAATAGAAATGCAAAGAATCGCTTATCTAGAAGTTAATGTAGGAAGAAATTAACACTTTGAGGGCTAAATGTTTCTCTCCAAAAAACTGTTTTCTGAAAAGCGCACAAAGCAATGGTGTCACACACAAATCAACATAAAACGTATGTTGCTGCATGCTGTGGCTGCTGTTGGCGCCTGTTTGGTGTCTCTGGCAGCAGCGGCTGCGCTGGGTCAGCTCAATGTTCAGCAGGAATGTGTGACGGGCTGTCTTTCTTCGCACCTCCAGTGGTAGTCGTAGTGCGACACATTCTGGTTTGTACCTCTTGTCATCGTAAGTGGCGGTCCTCCCAGTGGGGGCGGAGTGGTGGCTCTGAGGCTAAGGGTCTACACTGGCATCCCGAAGGTTGCTGGTTCGAATCTCCATCACTGCCAAAAGAGATGCTACTCTGCTGGGCCCTTGAGCAAGGCCCTTAACCTTCAATTGCTCCAGGGGCGCTGTACAATGGCTGACCCTGCGCTATGACCCCAAGGGGTATGCGAAAAGATACATTTCACTGCGTGTTGTCCTGTATAACTATGTATGTGACAAATAAAGAATTATTAGGAGAACTTTGTCAATAGGCACATCAGCTATACAAACGTGTTCAGCACTACAATCGGTTGGTGAACAATCGGATGATGCCAGTACCTCACTTTCATTTTCGATCTCCATCTCTAGATCACTCATCAAAATTGGAGGGTGACGCATCAGAGTCCAATTCAGCAGTAATATGCTAAATGTCATCCACGGAGTATTTTGCTTTTGCACATTCGCTTTGGTCTCTCGCCAGATGTCGATGCCATTTTAGAGGTTGTTTGCTCTTTGCTACTCACGGACACACAGGGAGTTGAGGTCAACAAAGCTAGCTTTCATTCTAGCAAAGAGAGTTGAACTAAAATGTAACATTGAGTTTTGTTACAGTTTACAGCTGATTACAGTCTACTACTCCTGAATTTCAACTAAAGTCGACATCTGACTTGAAAGAGTTAATTATGTAAGCATTAATGTGTAAGAGTGTAGCGAGAACAATCTGTCCTCAGTATTTACATTAAACTTAAAAAGAACCTCACAGCTGCACATTATAATAATTCAGTGTTTTTCTAACACTGATCAGACTGCTGTCTGTTGTATTCTGTAGTGCCAGCAATTTTACCTTCAGACTCTCCATTGGGTCCTTCATTGAAAAAGGTTAGATTTAAGAAATGTACAGAGACGCTCCATAGCCAGCAGCCAATAGGACACTGATCTGGGACTTAGTACGTCACTATTGAGCCACCACAAGTCTGTTTGGGCCACATTTTTACCTACATGATATTTTAAATTACTAAAATAGGGGCAAGTATTTAATGTAGTCTATTAATGCACATATTTGCATTCTGTTGTCACTAATTTTTGTGTAACATTCACATCTACAAAAATATTTAACAACTGGATAACTTGACATTTCGAAGTAACAAAAAAAAAAAATGTAAAGCTACTCCAACTTTTAAATCTGTTAACTAAAGCAGGCATCACCTTACAGGACTTCTAGTCGGAGGGGATGTCAAACTTGATGGTTGCAGTTGCTGACCTCATTGCGTGAGGATGTCCGAGTACATGACTGTGAATCACAAGGGATACCAAACTACACAACTCCATTATGACTTTCCATCACAGGATCACAATTACAAAGTATCATGAGTGGACCCCTTTTTCTATGCACCAACAATATGCACCCTGATTGCGCTGGTGCTGTGTATGACTGCTTTCCAGGTATAAGGTATGAGTTCAAGTGGAATTTTTTTTTCTTCCATTCTGTCATGGTATGTTAAACATCAGACAATCAAGCCTGTCTTCTGTTTGCGAGGTCCACAACATATGCTTGTCTGTTTTCTTCTCATTGCACTTTAAGCTGAGCATTACTTGTCTTGCAAGTTGCACTAAGAACACACATGATAGCAAACAGCATCCGAAATTCTTTACAAATACATTTGGTGGCCGTGTTACAAGTGTTTATATCTATTTATTTATTTATTAATTTTTTTACAGTTGGAGCTCAGACAGGTTAAGTGACTCACTAATTGTTACACACAGAACTAACAGTTGGTAGAGACTAAACCAGTCACCTTGGCCATACTGCAGTCTCTAAACAGCTTTTGGTACCCAGCGGTTGGTACTTGGTATTGCTGGTATCTGTTGGCAGTGTAAAATTACAGCTGGGATCATAACTACATGCTTTGCAGCTAATATTGCAGTTGCCTGTTCAGTGTGTCAACATAGACCAATCAATCAGAATTCCCTACTTCTAAATCAGTGTTGCATATCTTCTAATTTATTTATAATTTAATGTTTGTTTTACTTGGAAGCACGAATGAGCCCCCGTGCACATTAAATTGCATGTTTTCCAAGTTTGAAATATTTTTGTTTTCTGTCTCTCAAATATTTGCTTTATGCTCTGATTTGTTTTGATTAAATGCTGCTGTTCAAGTGGTCATTTTTTAACCTTCTTAATCCAGACTAGGGTTTAGCTAGGGTTGATGGTTTGGAGCTTATCCCAGTCTTCATAGGGCGCAAGGCAGGAAGGAAGGAACAAATCCTGGACAGGGTGCCAGTCCGTTGCAGGGAGAACACACACAAATCATACATTAGGACCAATTTAGCATCACCAGTTCATTTAACCTGATGTCTTCAGGATACAGTACACCATGTATTTGAATGGTGCATTAGCTAATTTAAAGCAGTCTCCCATTTACAATTAAATAGACTACAGGTAATGCCAGTCCAGTTCTGGTCTCCTTACTGCGAGGTAGTTGTGCTACCACTGCTCCACCATGCCGCCCTTGTACAGAGATACACGTGCTTTTCTTAAATACTAGTAAGTTACTTAAAGCATTAGTTCTAGTCCATGATCTTAGCTTTGCTAAGTCAGCCAGCCACTCTGCTGCACTATATGCTTCCTGTAGTTCACCATGTTATACACAAGCAATGAACATTGTTGTGGAGTGCAAAAAAAGTCTGGCAAGTAATCCATCCATAATAACATCACCTGTTCTGAGAATGGGATGTGTTGACCGAGGGAGTACATTTGTCACAGAGGAAGTGTTGGGGGTGTCATCCAGGTCTCCTCTTTTAATGTTTACACAGTCCTTAACTAAAACAGTTCAATGGCATGTTCAGTAAAGCTAATATAAAAAAAAAATGGGTTAACCAAAATTAAATTAGGTTTTGTTGATCTTTTTCTGTGGTACTTCCAGTTTCAGGTAGGAGCTCCAGTCATGTCCGCTCTCTCCTGAGTGAGACACACCATGCCTGGAGCGTCCCTCTCTTTTATAATGGAGGGACTGCAGTGGGCGGAGTCAGTTCCCTTCTGTGGGCCGTTTTTCAGCACTGTAGGAGAAAGGGAGATTGTTACCATTGGCGACCACTCCTCTCATATCCCGATTATTTCAGATGAGCCTGCAAGGCATATACCTCAGACACACATGCGTGACACGGGGTAACTTGATTAAAATGAAATTCATGCCAGTGCCACCGCAGAACATAGAAAAGAGGAGAAATTTTTGTAAGGGCCAATTTAATGGCTGATAGGTTTGTCAGAATGTAACATAATAAGTCCAAACAGCAGCTCCAGTTAGAATATGCTATGCTATACTAATGAGTCTTCTACCGTCATTTAAATACTGGGAATGGTGGAGCCTCTAATATTGGTAGGTAGACCATTTCATAATTAGGGCCCTGCAGCTATAGTAGTGTTATTTATCCTTTGAATTTTGAGCAGGGTTGTAACTTGAGTTTACAATGTATGATTTAGAATATGAGCATTAAGAAGCTTTGTAAGGTAAAGGTTGGGCTCTAAGCCATTTAGAAATTTAAAGTCAAAATGAAGGCTGTAAAATTTACTTTAAGGTGATCTAGAGGAAAATGTGGTGATTTAACAATAGGAGTAATGTAGTCATACTGTCTAATTACCATTGCTGCTTTGTTTTAAATTAACTGCATGGTAGTAGCTAAAGAGCCTAAATAGAACGAACTACAAGTCCGTTCTGATTGATATACATAAATGAACTAGTCTTTTGTGGATTTTTTTTTTTTTTAATTTTGGTGTATTTCTATGCTGGAGACAAGTATCAAAGTAAGAGGAAGTGACAAAGGCTAAATCAGTCTAACATCCATCCATCCATTTTCCAACCCGCTGAATCCGAACACAGGGTCACGGGGGTCTGCTGGAGCCCATCCCAGCCAACACAGGGCACAAGGCAGGAACCAATCCCGGGCAGGGTGCCAACCCACCGCAGGACACACACAAACACACCCACACACCAAGCACACACTAGGGCCAATTTAGAATCGCCAATCCACCTAACCTGCATGTCTTTGGACTGTGGGAGGAAACCCACGCTGACACGGGGAGAACATGCAAACTCCACGCAGGGAGGACCCGGGAAGCGAACCCAGGTCCCCAGGTCTCCCAACTGCGAGGCAGCAGCGCTACCCACTGCGCCACCGTGCCGCCCAAATCAGTCTAACAGTACCATAAAAAAGCAACTTTCACTAAAGCTCAGTAACATTATATCTCTGCAACATAATTTAAAAAGCAGTTTGGTGCCGGTCATATTCTTGGCGTTTTCTTTTTTGGCTAAAGGCAGTAAACACTGTGCTACAGAATTGGGATGCCGTGATACCAGAGATTTTGTAGTTAATACCAATGAAATTTCCTGATATTTCATACCTATTCAACACCATAGCAAATAAATCACTTTCATTTCATTGAAAGTACCTCCATTATTCAAGTGAACAATTGTGCACCTTTTTATGTAATACAATATAAAATTTATCAATTTTAATCTTAACAGAAAATTTAAAATACTAGTATAGTAGTAGTTGCTCTGCTATCATTTAAGGAAAACTAGTATTGACATTCATAAATATGAAATTACTTGCATATTGTAATTTTTTTAGTTAGCCAATAAAAGGTGTCATTTTGCTTGGCTTTTCTCTCTAATGCAAACCTTGAATTTAGTGTTTGATAGGTAAGTGAATTCCCTCTGAGTAATAACAAGTTTCTGTGTGTTATCATTGGGGGGGATTTCAGCACAGGATTTATGAACAAATCATATCATTGTAGACAGCTTGATTTATCTTACCATGTGCAATTTTATTCTGATATTCTCTCTCCAAAATACTGTCAATTCTAAAAATTAAAAAAAAGTATTGAATTGGTGAATTCCAAGATAATTCAGGATAGTTTCATTTAAATAAACTCTTTAAAGCCGTTTTAATAGGTTAGGAGTATGGACCCGAGTGTAGCCTTGTAACGGGTGACACCTCAGCACCATAATTTGAATGGATAGAACAGTGTGAGGTTTTCCTGCCACCAACCCCCGAGTTTTCCCCTGTAAGTTGGAGGTCTTGCTTACGAGGCTGGATGGATGCAGGTTAATGTCACAGCCAAGACGGAGCAATTGCAGTTTAAGGGCCTTGCTCGAGGGCCCAGTGGAGTGGAATCGCTTGTGGCATTTAGGAGATTCGAACCAGTAATCTTCTGATTGCTGGCGCAGATCCCTAGCCTCGGAGCCACCACTCCGTTTTAGCAACATCATACTTTTAAAATCTGGTTTGTCAGAAAATTCCTGTTAGGCTTCTAACGTGCTATTTTAAGATTTATATCTGCATCATTAGCTGGATTTTAAAAATTACTAAACAATAATTTAATGAACAAATTCAAATTGCAAATGTCACAAGTTCCTGCTGCTTTAATCGTTCAAATCTGTCCCTTTGATACATTTGTCTCAACTTTAAGGCTTGCTGTGTAAAGTCATTCTTGTCCGTTTTACATGACTCTTATTATTCAAGAACTCTTTGTTGTTCTGTTTTCGGAGTATTGTATATGAGTGATCAGACTTTAATTTCTTAACTTGCTTAATAATCCGGAATTAAAAACTGTAGTCCTGTTTAATTGTAATTGGGAGACTGCTTTAAATTAGCTAATGCACCATTCAAATGTATGGTATACTGTACATGTATATGCTTTCTCTGAGTTCATCACATTTTAGGGATTATACTAATGAAAATGAATTTGCTATCAAATACTAAATGACTGATCCACATTTTGCATTTTTAGATTTGTATTTAATGTCTTTTTTGTCTGTATTGCTATAACTGTGTATCTCTGCAATGTGTTTTGGTGCACTTTAAAGCACTAAATTAATTTTATTTTGATATTAACAAATATAACGGCTCATTTCATTTTTGGTGCAGATAAGCCAAGTAGCTGCTTAATTTAAAGCTTAGCTTTGACTTGCTACAACTGTTGTTAGCACTGCCGGTGGTGCCGTCTCATCCCACAGTCCTATATGCGTAGTTAAGCATGCGTGCAGAGTTTTCCCCTGCAACCTTGAACTCTATATGCTAGTTAGAAAATGAATGGACGCTCGGATGGATATCTGTAGACGTACAATCATTGAATGAATGCAAAGCCTCATTCTTTATCTGGATTGTGTGGGATATAGTATTAAAAGGCGGTTATCAGTTCTTGTGACATCCCTATTACAAACTAGTTCACCTGTAAAGTATTGGTATGATTTTTTTTTTTTTTTTTAAATATAAAAGAGAATTAATTGTTAAGTATGCATATGACTTTTTACTAAGCAAGACATTTATTAAGTATGCTTAACTGTTTTCAAGCTATACTGTAATTGTTTCATTGTTAGTGGTTGTGTGTTACTTTTTTGGTAATAAGTTTATTGTTATGTACAGTCAAAATAAAAAGTATGTGAACCCTTTGGAATTATCTAGTTTACTGCATGAATTGGTCATTAAAAGTGATCTGATCTTCATCTAAGTCACGGGTCCTGATCTACACAATGAGCTTAAGCCAATGACACACACAAAATTCTACTCTTTCGTGTCTTTATTTTATAAACGCATTCAACGTTCACAGTGGTAGTGGAAAAAGTAAGTGAACCTTGGGATTTAATAACTGGTTGACCCTCCTTTGGCAGCAATGACCTCAACCAGGGGCTTCCTGTAACTGCAGATCAGACCTGCACATCATGCGGTGGGGGGGATTTTAGCTCATTCCTCCCTGCAGAACTGCCTTAACTCTTCCATATTCTTTGGTTGTCTTCTGTGTATGGCTCCCTTCAAGTCATTCCGCAGCATCTCAATAGGATTGAGATCTGGGCTCTGACTGGGCCACTCCAAAAAGCGGAGTTTATTCTTCTGAAGCCATTGTGCTTTGGATTTGCTGTGATGTTTGGGGTCATTGTCCTGTTGCATCACCCAGCCTCTTCTGAGCTTAAGTTGACGGACAGACATCCTCACATTATCCTGGAGAATTCATTGATAAACTTGTGAATTAATTTTCCCCTCAATGATGGCAAGCTGTCCAGGCCCTGATGCAGCAAAGCCAGCCCAAATCATGATGTTCCCTCCACCATACTTTACTGTAGGAATGATGTTTTGATGTTGAAATGCAGCTCCCTTTTCACACCAAATGAAATTCTGCTTGTTCCTCCCAAATAGTTCAATTTTGGTTTCATCACTCCACAAAATATTTTCCCAGTACCGTTGTGGAGTGTCCAAGTGCTCTTTTGCAAACGTCAATGTTCAGCAATGTTCTTTTTTTGATAGCAGTGGCTTCCTTCTTGGTGTGCTGCCATGGACTCCTTTCTTCTTCAATGTTTTGCATGTAGTTAGCCAGTTCGAATGACTTCTTAAAGTCCTTTGCTGTCACTCTAGGATTCTTCTTTACCTCATTGCTGACATTACATTGTGGTCTTGGGGTCATCTTGGCAGAGCGCCCACTTCTAGGCAGAGTAGCCAGAATGCCAGATTGTCTCCATTTATAGACAACTTGCCTAACAGTAGACTGATGAATATCGAAAATCTTTGAGATGACTTTGTAACCCTTTCCAGCCTTATGTAGATTAATAATTCTCGATCGTAGCTCTTCAGACAGCTCTTTTGTGTGAGGCATGATTCCCATCTGGATATGCTTCTTGTCAAAAACTCAAACTTTGTGTTTATCAATCAAAGTCATTCTGGGCCACACCTCTGAACTCGTTTCATTAAATGGACTCCAGGTGTGCTAAATTCGGACTGCAATGAGCTTTTTGAAAAATCATTAGCTTAGGGTTCACTTACTTTTTCCAACCTTCAGTTTCACAGTTTGAATGATTTATTCAATATGGTCAAAAATTCTCAGAATCTGTGTATCTTTAGTTATGGGAGACTGTGTTTGTTCATTATTGTGACCGTCATGAAGATACGACCATGTTTTATATGGGAATTAGACTTATAATTATTAGGGGTTCACGTACTTTTTACTTTGACTGTATGTGGCCAAACTGATATCAGAATGAGGTTTTGTGTATATTGTGTTAAAGCGTGGTTAATTGTTCATGTACTTTGTTATAGTACATAATTCATCATTATTATATTTAGCTACTACTGATGTTGTCCGAATTTTTAATTATACAATGATATTGTTTTCCAATTAATCCTAGTTGATCTTCTCCAGAGACGATGCACATGCCTGTTGTTATTGGGTTGTGTTTCCATATGCTCTCTGACTAGATGTCTGAAATATTTTACAATACCTGGACCACGCAAATCATCCATTTGGCAAGAAGGGCAGTTAATTGGATACACAGAGATTGCTGCTGGTCTTCATATGTGTATTATAGGAGGCAGCACCTATTATGGTATCCTCAAATATTTCTACCATATTCTCAACAACAGCAACTTGGCATGTGCTATAAAAAAATGGAACCTAGTTTGTGGCATTTTATTCTTTTTTCATCATGGTTTAAGTTTAAAAAAAAAACAAAAAAAAAAAAACATTGTAAATAATTAAGTATGGTGATTTACTTATGGACATGAAAATATTTTAAACATCTGACCAGAAAATGTTAATTAAACTTTAAATTTTAATTAAAGCATAATAAAATAGAGATAATAGGCTCAACACAAATACTACTGTCAAATTAGGAACATAAAAGAACTTGAGACAATTGAAGCCTTCATAGCTTTTAAAGCTAGATGTGATAGCTCAAATAGTCAGACCCACATTCCTGCTGGTAGCCATTTATCAGTCTATGCATTCTTAGTCTAAAAAACAAGAATGTTGACTTTCTCGGTTTTCAACCCTGAACGCTGAGAAGTAACAATCTGCCCTGCTATACTGAAGGCCCATTCAGACGGTACACTAGTCGGACAAATGCACAGATACTTTCATGCTAGTTTGGCCATCTGAGGGAATTGTCTTGCATTGTTTCACCACCAAATAAGAGGGTCCTCCTTTGCAACAAATTACTAATTTTGTGCATAGTGACTCATTGTGCCTTTAATTCTTTCATCTGCTGTTAGTGATGCCCAATGAAACGGGTTACTTTATTTTTCAAGGAAGACTGCCAAGAGATTTTTGTTTTTATGTGGAGGTATGCTGGTTTATGTTTGTCTTCATTTTCGACACTGATCCTCTGTCTGTTGACTCCTGCTTTATTTTGTCCAGAGTCTCCTGGAATTTGTTTTTGGTCTCCGCAGTAGTGGAGATCCAAAAATGTGGCAATGCGCATGTTGTTGTTGTCATACATTGGCTTAACTTTTGTTAAGCGCACCAGCTTTAATGTCTTGGGTTAATGTGGTGTTCCCCCACTTTCACAGCAGGAATGTCATCTTTAAGTAGCTGCAGCATGGGCACTCAGAAAGAAACAGTTCCACGGACTGTAATTCCATGGACTCTAATTCATGAATATCTTGCCATGTGAGAGCAACTGCCCTCCTATCATCAGTTAAAACACGCCTGATAGCAGGAGCCTGTTCTAAGATATGCTCCACCATCTTTTGTTTCAAGCCTATTGAGTAACACAATCCTGCGTCGGAGACCCCTATTCTCTAGATTAATTTTCTTTGAGTAGGCAGAATACATAGCTACGATCTTACCCAAATAAAATTGTAAAAATAAACACCGGATTCAGCTGGCAGAATGTCGAAGTGAATATTTTACCCTATGTATAAAAGCACATCTTATTTAAGTAAATGTGTTTTTACAAAGGTAACTGTAGCCTTAGACTAAGTATCCTACTTAAGTAGGGACTAATATTGCAATGCCCATTATCAGGTGAGAAATACAAAACCATACCAACTTTTAACGTTGCAAATTTACTGGTGAAACAATTTTTTAAAAATATGAATCAAAAACTATTTACAAGCCTTCCATTGTTATAACCATGGAAGACACCTTAACTTTCTACTCTTTGCATATGAGTTTGTCACCATTACTCCACCAAAACTGAATGGCCGCATGCCCATTTCCAGCTTGGCATTCCTTTCTCTCAATCAGCCTTGTTCTCCGCCGCATGTCACTCGGAGGGGACCTTGTTTGGAGACACTTTGACTACAGCTTCAAATTGGGGGTCTATGACATGAGCGATGATCCACATGTACAGTTCTGTGTTCACACTGGAGCACATGTCCATCATTAGAGAAACAAATTTCGCCTTCCTGTTAACTGCTTCCACCTCTGAATGAACTTTATTGTAATAACTGGGGATGGCAGTTTTTACAAAGTGTGTTTTTTGCAAACACTTCAATAGTAATTTGTTGTAATTGGGTGAGAGTTTTAAACTGCTCAGTGAAACTTCTGAACATTGTGGCATGCACCCCATGTTTGCTTGCATTCGTAGATTCAGCTGGGTGATTATACCCTGAGATGGGAGCGCAGATTTGTTGTGTTGCTAGGTTTTATTGTTGATTCTTTTTGCTGCCTCAATTTTTTTGTCTGGCTTAAAATTAAAAAACTAAAAACTGCCAAATAGCCACACTACTTTGATTCTTTGCAAACAAATCGGCCATCTTTCAATAGGTAGCAAGTGGTGGCTTGTTTCTAGTCCACCTTGTTCATGTTGCCTAGATCTGGAAACTCCCCATACCCCAGAGTGTGTGCAAATAAGCATTTTTCCAGTCGTCGCCTGAAAGGAAAAATATTATGAGTGTAAGGTTGGAAATATAATGATGATATTGCCATATCTGCAAGTCTAACATTCACAGGAGCACATGCCGCAGAAAGCGTGTAATCCAGAGAGTTGACTGATATTGCAAAATTATAAACCGCATACAGATGGATGATGGTTTTGGACTCTTTCAAAAATATAAAGATTTGCATTGATAAAAAGCGCAAGGTAGTGATCAGTTCAGATTTATTGTCATGTGTACAGAGTCCAATGAAATTCCTATTTGCACACTTGACCAATAACTCGGTTCAACATCTCTCTCTGGCAGTGCGAATCTGTCTCTCTGTAGGTTATGTAAAATATAACAACACAGAATATAATGTACAAAAAGTCCCTGCTTCCATGGTCCATGTTATAATGTATAGGCTAAATAAAATCTTGGGTGTTGTGATTTGAAAGTCAGCGGAAATCAACTAATCGTACAGCTGAAGTCACAGTTGTCGTACATGGCTGGGGGTCAGACCCGGCTGGGACGCCTGGAAGGACCAAGACTGGGCACATTTGTCCTCCGGACCACGAGGGGGCAACCGTCCTGGAGTAGAAGAGGCCCACGGAAGGGGAGCAGGAAGGCTCAGGACCGTTGGGGCCTCTGTTCACCGCCAGGGGGCGCCCCGAGCCTCTTGGAGTCCGGGACTTATGTACTTCCGCCACACAGATGGAGGATGATCCTTCCAGGGTCACCCGGAGTGCTTCCGGGTGATCTCCTGACGCTTCCGCCACACCAGGATGTGACGTCAGGTAGAGCACCTGGAGCTCATCCGGGTGAGGATAAATGGGGCCGCCTCCCTCCTGTCAGGGAGCTGGAGTCAGGAGCAGGACGAAGCTCCTGGAGAGAGAGGACAGGTGGCCCAGGGACGAGGAGAGAGAAAGCCCAGGAGAGAGGTGACTGGGGCTGAAGGCACTGTGGTTGTGTGGGACTGAGTGTTGTTGTGTGGAGTAGAAGAGAAATAAAGAAGTCTTTTGGATAAAGATGTGGTCTCAGACTGGTGGTGTCCGGGCGTATATCACACAGTTTATGTGGAACTGGTACTTTTTTGCATCTCTTTTGATTAATTGATTTAAATATATGAACATAAGTGTGTCCTACATGAGATTAATTCTCCATCCAGTGTAGGTTTCTTCTTTGTGTTTATATCCTGTCAAGATAGGCCCTGATTGTTTTCTACATTATGTAAGATGTTACATCAGCTGGACAACTAATACATTCCCATATTTTGGTTGATTTTTTTTTTTTTTCTTACTAACCGTGAAACATGTTAATCTTAAAGTGTTAGTAATGATACTTTTCTTGCATTTTCTTTTACATCTGCATATTCCCCCAGAATGCAAAACTCTTAAAACACATTTGTTTGTCCCATGATTTACCGCTCTTGGGATACTTTTGAACTATTGGCCGTTGTGATCTAATAGAACAATTAATAATGTAAAAACAAAAAATATAAGCAAACCTGCTTACTGAGAGTTACTAAAAAATAAAATAAGCAGAAACCAGAACAAGTTTGTATATATTTACAAAATAATTAATATAAAAGAAAAAAATGTATAATTCCACTCTGATTTTTAATAAGGCAACAACAATTTTTATAGGAAAAAAGTATTATGCATAAGACGAACAACTTCTCAAACCCACTCACATAGGATTTCTTTCGGCTTCTCCCGTTAGGGGTCGCCACACCGGATCATCTTTTTCCATACGTTCCTGTCCTCTGCATCTTGCTCTGTTACACCCATCACCTGCAATAAAAGAAGTACTTATAATTCAGTCAACATCTGTTGATTCCCAAAAGCTAGTTATGTGCCCACTTTAAATATCCCCTGCATAATAAAACAAAAATTGCACACTCAGAGCACTGAAGTTTTACAACTGCCAGTGGATCAGAACGAAAACACAAAGTGAATGTGTGAAAACTGAACAAGATTGAACATTAAGATCTATACAAAGTACAACCAAGAACAAACCATAGAAAAAGTGGAAAAAAGTGTCTCTGGATTCATCACTTATGTATATGATGTGGGGTGTAAATCAGGTCGACTGTCTTGGTAAACTGATGTGTTTATATCTTTCATTCTATTTTGATTCTGCTTGTGCTGTGTTATGTACCTATAGTCATGTCTTTAGAATGGAAGAATACCTTTAGTTATATATTAGGTCAAATTAAAGTAATATTGGGATGTGACCCTTAGAGTTCGACGACATGGCATCCAGAAGTATAGAATACTCCTGAAGCTTATAAGTATTAAACAATTATGTTGACTGAAGCTGCTAGTTCTCCTTCCCAACCCAAGATTATTGGGGATGTATTCAAAAAGAGCCCACTCTTTTCAAGGATAACTGAATTTTTTATCTAGGTGGTGCTCTGTACTTAATAAATGACTTAATGTCAGTAAATGACTTAATAATGACATGTCCGATTTACAGTCAAATTGATAGTTTACACCAAGAATATTCTAATACCATAGATAGTATGAAGTGTAATTCAGTATTGGAAGATTGTAAGAAATGTGTTGTCTCTTTTGAATCTGACCTTACAAACAAAAAAATGTAATAGAGCTACATGGGGTTATGCTGAGGGTTTTGTGCATAAATGCCTTGCTCCGGCTAGTACACATTGACAACATTCTAAGTCTAGGAAACATTTGGATTCTTCACCTGATTATTCTGCTTCTTCTTCATCTTCTTCGTTTTCTTCTACTGAGTATAATGTAGATCACACGATAATGGGCTCTTTTTTTAGACCAATGTACCTTAAGGTCAGGCAGACCTTATCGAGCACCCACCATTCATCACTTTGAAAGTCACACATGGAAGAAACGGGTCAGATTCTAAATTACTATTACAGTTACCAAGTGTCAAATTTCTGTTTTGTCTAATGGTCTTTCATTTGTACTTACCTTTATCAACCATTTAATACTTGTGTTGAATTGTTTAAGCTATTTAGGAAAATCTGCCTAAAAAAAAAAATAGATCACAAAATCTACATTTATGTCTCCTGGTCCTGTGACTTCAGAAATTGACACATGTTACTGTTTTGTTGTTAGAGATGTAGATAATGTGGAAAGTATCAAACACAAACCATTTACTAATATCTCCACAGATGAGTGGAATGCACTGAATTAAAAAATTATTCCAATATTATGATATTGGGGGGCTGCGATTGTTGTTATGGATACATCCCAATATGTACAGGAGGGTCTTGGACCTCATGTTACAAGCTACTTCAGAGAGGCAAAATGAGGAGTAGGATTTCTCTTATTAATTTCTATGATTAATCAAGCCATGTTGTTGAGTACAATTACAGAGAAACATGCAAAATTTTTATCCTTGTATCCCTGTTTTTTTTTTTTTTTTATATTTCACTGTTTGTGCCAAAGTAATATTTCTATATCGGAGATTCTGCATATTTCATATGGCTTCTACAGGATACTGTGAATGAGGATGGCCTAATTATGGTCACTTTGGACATCACTTTATACTAATATTTCTCAGGGTGATGCTCTACACATGATTCAAACTACTTTAATAATAATAATAATAATAATTTGCATTTATATAGCGCTTTTCTCACTACTCAAAGCGCTCAGCAATTGCAGGTTAAGGGCCCAACAGAGCAGAGTCCCTTTTGGCATTTACGGGATTCGAACCGGCAACCTTCCAATTGCCAGTGCATATCCCTAGCTTCAGAGCCACCACTCCGTCTTCAATAATAACTTTTATAATAATAATAATAACTACTATACTTGATTAATTTTCATTGTACAGCTTTCACATTTTGTTTTTTTTTTTTTTGTTTTTTTTTGCATTTAATAATAAGTTTTATCGTCCACACAAAAGAGTTGCGATGGGAGCTGCCTTTACCCCTAGTATAGCTAATCTATATGTCTCAGCCTTTGAAAAAGAATTCATTTTTTCTTTGAAAAATCTTTTCATTGATCATTTAGTAATTTGGCTTTGTTACATTGATACTTTTTTGATTTGGAAGGGTACTTCAGGGGAATTACAATGTTTCTTTAACTATATTAACAACTGTAATACACTTAATTATAGTGTTACATGTGTTTCATTTTTAGATATGAATATATATTGCTCAAATTAAAGGAACACTTTTTAACCTGAGTATAGCATCAAGTCAATGAAACTTCCGGGCTATTGATCTGCTCAGTTAATTAAGAGGGGGTTGTTAATCAGTTTCAGCTGCTTTGATGTTAATGAAATTAACAACAGGTGCACTAGAGGGGCAACAATGAGACCACCCCCAACACAGGAATGGTTTAACAGATGGAGACCACAGACATTTTTCCCTCCTCATCTTTTCTGACTGTTTTTTCACTAGTTTTGCATTTGGCTACGGTCAGTGTCACTACTGGTAGCATGAGGCGATACCTAGACCCTACAGAGGTGGCACAGGTAGTCCAACTTCTCCAGGATGGCTTATCAATATGTGTCATTGCCAGAAGGTTTACGGTGTCTCCCAGCACAGTCTCAAGGGCATGGAGGAGATTCCCGGAGATGGGCAGTTACTCTAGGAGAGCTGGACAGGGCCGTAGAAGGTCCTTAAGTCATCAGCAGGACCGCTGTCTGCTCCTTTGGGCAAGGAGGAACCGGATGAGCACTGCCAGAGCCCTACAAAATGACCTCCAGCAGGCCACTGGTATGAAACAAACAATCAGAAACAGACTTCATGAGGGTGGCCTGAGGGCCTGATGTCCTCTAGTGGGCTCTGTTCTCACTGCCCGGTACCTTGGAGCTTTATTGGCATTTGCCATAGAATACCAGAATTGGCAGGTCCACCACTGGCACCCTATGCTTTTCACAGATGAGAGCAGGTTCACCCTGAGCACATGTGACAGATGTGAAAGGGTCTGGAGAAGCCGTGGAAAACGTTATGTTGCCTGTAACATCGTTCAGCATGACCAGTTTGGTGGTGGGTCAGTGATGATCTGGGGAGGCATATCCATGGAGGGACGCACAGACCTCTGCAGAATAGACAACGGCACCTTGACTGCCATTAGGTATCGGGATGAAATCCTTGGACCCATTGCCAGACCCTATGCTGTTGGTCCTGGATTCCACCTGGTGCACGACAAATCCCGGCCTCATGTGATCGGAGTATGCCGGCAGTTCCTATAGGATGAAGGAATTAATACTATTTTCTGGCCCCCACACTCACCTGACCTAAATGCAATAGAACACCTCTGGGATATTGTGTTTCAGTTCATCCGACGCCAGCAGGTTACACCTCAGACTGTTGAGGAACTCTGTGATGTCCTGGTCCAGATCTGGGTGGAGATCCCCCCAGGACACCATCCGACATTGTCAGGCATGTATACAAGCACGTGGGGGGCCATACAAACTACTGAATATGATTTGGAGTTGCTGCAATGACATTTCGGCAAAATGGACTAGCCTGCCTGCTGCATCATTTTTTCACTTTGATTTTCAGGGTGTCTTTGAATTCAGCCCCCTATAGATTGATAATTTTCATTTCCATTAAACGACGTGGCATCCTTTCATTCCTAATACATTACCATATCAGTCCATATCAGTAGAGATATCCAGCAGGATTTTTTTTTTCCCCCATTGAGATCTGATGTGTTTTCAAAGTGTTCCTTTAAATTGTAGTTGTTGCACGAATGATTTTAAAGACAGTCTAATTACTACCCCATAGGGTGATATCAATTTTAAACATAGATCCAATTGCAGTTCAAAAGGTGCCGTTTATTTGTTATGTCCTTGTCCCTTGCTATACAGTGGTGTGAAAAACTATTTGCCCCCTTCCTGATTTCTTATTCTTTTGCATGTTTGTCACACAAAATGTTTCTGATCATCAAACACATTTAACAATTAGTCAAATATAACACAAGTAAACACAAAATGCAGTTTTTAAATGATGGTTTTTTATTATTTAGGGAGAAAAAAAATCCAAACCTACATGGCCCTGTGTGAAAAAGTAATTGCCCCCTTGTTAAAAAATAACCTAACTGTGGTGTATCACACCTGAGTTCAATTTCCGTAGCCACCCCCAGGCCTGATTACTGCCACACCTGTTTCAATCAAGAAATCACTTAAATAGGAGCTGCCTGACACAGAGAAGTAGACCAAAAGCACCTCAAAAGCTAGACATCATGCCAAGATCCAAAGAAATTCAGGAACAAATGAGAACAGAAGTAATTGAGATCTATCAGTCTGGTAAAGGTTATAAAGCCATTTCTAAAGCTTTGGGACTCCAGCGAACCACAGTGAGAGCCATTATCCACAAATGGCAAAAACATGGAACAGTGGTGAACCTTCCCAGGAGTGGCCGGCCGACCAAAATTACCCCAAGAGCGCAGAGACGACTCATCCGAGAGGTCACAAAAGACCCCAGGACAACGTCTAAAGAACTGCAGGCCTCACTTGCCTCAATTAAGGTCAGTGTTCACGACTCCACCATAAGAAAGAGACTGGGCAAAAACGGCCTGCATGGCAGATTTCCAAGACGCAAACCACTGTTAAGCAAAAAGAACATTAGGGCTCGTCTCAATTTTGCTAAGAAACATCTCAATGATTGCCAAGACTTTTGGGAAAATACCTTGTGGACTGATGAGTCAAAAGTTGAACTTTTTGGAAGGCAAATGTCCCGTTACATCTGGCGTAAAAGGAACACAGCATTTCAGAAAAAGAACATCATACCAACAGTAAAATATGGTGGTGGTAGTGTGATGGTCTGGGGTTGTTTTGCTGCTTCAGGACCTGGAAGGCTTGCTGTGATAGATGGAACCATGAATTCTACTGTCTACCAAAAAATCCTGAAGGAGAATGTCCGGCCATCTGTTCGTCAACTCAAGCTGAAGCGATCTTGGGTGCTGCAACAGGACAATGACCCAAAACACACCAGCAAATCCACCTCTGAATGGCTGAAGAAAAACAAAATGAAGACTTTGGAGTGGCCTAGTCAAAGTCCTGACCTGAATCCAATTGAGATGCTATGGCATGACCTTAAAAAGGCGGTTCATGCTAGAAAACCCTCAAATAAAGCTGAATTACAACAATTTTGCAAAGATGAGTGGGCCAAAATTCCTCCAGAGCGCTGTAAAAGACTCATTGCAAGTTATCGCAAACGCTTGATTGCAGTTATTGCTGCTAAGGGTGGCCCAACCAGTTATTAGGTTCAGGGGGCAATTACTTTTTCACACAGGGCCATGTAGGTTTGGATTTTTTTTTCTCCCTAAATAATAAAAACCACCATTTACAAACTGCATTTTGTGTTTACTTGTGTTATATTTGACTAATGGTTAAATGTGTTTGAAGATCAGAAACATTTTGTGTGACAAACATGCAAAAGAATAAGAAATCAGGAAGGGGGTAAATAGTTTTTCACACCACTGTATATAGGCAAAACCCTATGTTCTATCCATTATCGTACTGCAGAACACACAGGCAATATTAGGGCCAAATCTATGAAGCACCCTGTTTCTGAGCATTTCATTATCACAAACCACAAAATTTCAGATCTCAGGTTCACTGTTCTTGAAATAGTAAAACCACACACTCGTCGGGGTAATTTTGATAACCTATTGTTACGCAGGGAAGCACACTTGGATTTTTCAATTAAATAAATTTAAACGAAAAAAAAAAAACTTGACTGGGTGTGTTTTTTGTGATATAACCCTGAGTGTCTACCTTCTCTCGCTTTCCTTTCCTGTCAGACAGATGCAGACTTGTGTTATGTATGGAGTGTGTGAGGTACACAGGTTTTCACCATTTTTTCTCTGCAGTGAATGCTACTTTTTCTAATTCATTGATTTTTGGATTCTTGTTGTTTTTTTCTTCCAGCTAGTTGCAAGCCCTTCAGTTAATTCTTTTCTGTCTTTAATTATGTTTTTACTGGTGAGGTAAGCCTCGCCTTTCTAAGTAGTTTATTTGTGATGTGCTTATACAGTTGTAATAATTTATGGTTACTGTTTTTTTTTTTTTTTTGTTTATTGTTCACACAGCTTCGACCTTGATCATTTGACTGATGGTTGATCAACTCTTATTAGCCCCTGTCCCCTTATAATAGGCACCTTTACTGGTTATTAGTGGTTATTGCTTATATTTTTTCACTTATTTAGTGTGTGTTTACATATTTTTTTAGTTCAATATTGATTTTCTGTGCTCTGAAGAAGAAGTTCCTCTTTGAAACGTGTCAGCCAGATTTACACTCCCCATCATATAAATAAGTGATGAATCCAGTGACACTTTGTTTAGTTTCTTCTCATGTTATGTCTGTCCAGGCTGCATGTTATATTCTTTTTTTAGAATCACTGTAAACTAGTGGAACTGATCAGTTTTTTGCGGCTGGCTCACACTGTGTTCTAATTTTCTGTTTTTAATTTTTTCTGTTTTTTCTATTGCTTGTTCTTGGTTGTATTGACTTTATATACAGTACATCTTCTTAATGTTCAGTCGTGTTCACTTTTCACAGATACTCACTTTGTACTTTTGTAACGATCCACTGAAAATAAAACTTCAATTCTCTGAGTGTGCAATGTTTTGTTGCATTATATAAGGGATATTTAATATAACTAATTATTGGGAACATTTTGTTTTCACATATGTTGATTGATATCTTAAGCCTATGTGACTGGATTTGTGAAGTTGATTGCCTTATGCACAATATTTTTTTCTATAAAATTGTTTATCTATGAAAATTGTTGCTTTTATTAAAAAATGAGACTGGAATTATATATTCTTTCATATTCATTGATTATTTTGTAAATTTTATAGAAACTTGTTTTAGTTTCTGCTTACTTTTTATTTATATATAAATATATATATATTTTTATATACACATACATACATACAGTTAGGTCCATAAATATTTGGACAGGGACAACTTTTTTCTAATTCTGGTTCGGTACATTACCACAATGAATTTTAAATGAAATAACTCAGATACAGTTGAAGTGCAGACTTTCAGCTTTAATTCAGTGGGGTGAACAAAACAATTGCATAAAAATGTGAGGCAACTAAAGCATTTTTTTAACACAATTCATTGTGGTAATGTACAGAACCAAAATTAGAAAAAAGTTGTCTCTGTCCAAATATTTATGGACCTAACTGTATATATACCTCTTATGACCTAATAAGCACATTTACACCTGCTTGTTGTTCTAGCTACAACACGTTGATTGTGCAATAAGACACCGAGTGTATTTAAATGGTCTTTAATGACCTGGTTATTCACAGAAACCCAGTTTCCAAAATGCCATGTAAAACACTTATTCTTGTTAGAGAAACTGGGATATTGATCTCTGATAAACCAGGTAAACTCACGTAGGTTTCTCAGGAAGTAGCCTGGTTATTTTTTTTTTTTTTTTTGTTCTTTGTTTCGCCTTATACAATTTCTTGTATTAGGAATTTGGTAGTTTTCGCATACCCCTTGGGGTCAGAGCGCAGGGTCAGCCATTGTACAGTGCCCCTGGAGCAATTACAGGTTAAGGGCCTTGCTCAAGGGCCCAGCAGAGCAGGATCTCTTTTGGCAGTGATGGGGATTTGAACCGGCAACCTTCGGGATACCAGCGCACATTTCCTGGGTTACTGTTCAGGATGTTGTAGTCCATGCATGTCCAATGCAATCTGTTACTAGCTTATCACATGCCCCTAGCAAACACGGGTGGAAAACAGTGAAAACCTCAACAAAGATGCAGTTCCAGAGGCAAATACTTGGGTTGTCGCATTATTTCTTCTTAATATATCTGAAATTGCTAAATTTATGATGATGAGCCAATCCTGCAGTGCTGAGCTCAGCGGAACATTCTTGGGAGCAGTAGGGTAACGTGTTAAATGTAACGTGTGTTACGTAGTCTGATTACTTTTTAAAGAAATGAGTAACCTAATGTAACACTTAATTTCTGAAATAAAAATGCCTGCTTATTATTATTATTCCAGCTGCACTAGGTGTAAGGCAAGAAACCTTGCTGGGAAAAGTTGGATGATTGGTGACAGGTTTATCACTCCAGCCACTGTGTTTATTGGTTTTAAATTGGGTTTAAGTGAGGCAACTATAAAACAAAGAATTCAGAAATAAAGGATTGACATTCAATGAGAAGTTTATTTCATGAAGGACAAATGTTAATTAAAAAAAACAAAGGAAATGGATTTGGAAAATTGATGACCACTAGTCTTGTACGTTGAAAGTTTTGATTTTATATGCTGATTAAATGTCAATGCGAACACAAATCTAATTTAAAAGAGTTAAAAGAAAAATGTGGCAATATTTTCAAATCTGATTTGAAAAGTGTGTTGTTACAAAGGCTACTTTAAAGAGCTTTTGTAGATGACATGTTATAATCTGAAAGAATTATGAATAATCATAAAATTTACTAATATGGTACTAATTTTAATAACTTTAGAATTTTCCTTTTATCACTACTTATTTTTTTTGGTTACCAAGCAGAAAATATTGGTTAATAAATTGGGTACATGCACATGGAAAGATAATTCAGGAAGGCCATGATAATAATAATCATTCTCTTTTTATAAAAGTCCCTTTCAGTACTTCGGAGAGTGGAAAATACCCAGTGTCAGCCCCTTACACACAATGTGTGAATAGAACAGCTTCTGGGAAATGTGTCCTTGTGTTATTTTCTGCAATATAAAGCTTGGCATCTATTTTCTTTAACAGTTTTTATTGATCAAAGGGGCCGAGTTACAATTATGAAATGTGATCAAAATTCTCATTTCTAGTGTTGACTTACAATATTTAATCTTCAACAGATCTGGCCTATTTAGCTTTATTGTTAAATTCCCTGTGCTTTCACAGCTAGGAATTCTGATATTCTAAACTATGGAACTGTCTGCTATTAATATTTTACTTTCTACATCAGTAGACTTTCTATTAAGTAATAAACACCTGTTTTGTGTCTGAGATGGATGCCAGCCTGAAAGTTTCTTGTTAGTAGCAGCATTATCATGCCTATAGAATACAGTGAAATTCTTTCATGCATTTCCAACCAACATGTAACATGTCGATATTCTTTGGCACCATTATAAATAAGAATATATTAAAATGCATAATGTAATGTTACTTAATATTTTTCTGATGTACACTTTTTTCTTGTTTTTATACTACTTGTTCAGTTATGCTCAGAGTTCCAGCAAGCCTGCTTTGAGTTGGTTGAACATGAATGCCTTTTGGACCCCAGTATGACTGCAGCTCACCCCTATATGATTAAACTGATGCTGCTGGTGATTTTAAACACTCTAATAACAAGGTGGCTGGAAGGCTTGAGGGTGAATCTGAAATACTCACAACTCTGCCAGTCCAGGTTTCTGTTTGTCCTAAGGCTATCTGATCCCTAATGCTTGCATATCTTTCCCAACTCTAACTAAGTAAGCTTCCGTGGCATGGAAAATAGTCTGTAATGCAAGTAAATGAAATATGGTTAAAAGTACTGTGTCACAAGATACAAAAAAAAAATGCACACACATTTGAAAAGTCATGTCATTTCTGTTTACTTTTAAATTTATAATCCATACTGCATTCCAAAATGGACATCCGTCACGTAAAAGGCATCAAAACTACACATTCTACGGAAAAGCTGACTTGCTGAAAGATGCAACTCCCTTCAGAAATGCTTTTGTTTTGCTGATCCCAACACGAAGACACAGACGTATGGTGATGAAGTGATGTTCTGTCGATACGGATGCAGAGCTCAGAATGCCATTTCTGCACGCATAAAAACCCTTCAAGCATAAGAAGTCATGCTTAGTGAGTACAAGTCTTAAAAAGAAAAGCCGAGGGAGCCCAAACTAAAAACACTGTGCTTTTACAGGTCTTCTGCTGATGATTATTCAGATTTTAGGTTACTACCAAGGTCTGAACTTAATGTCTGTTGAGTGAACTTAATTTTGGAAATGGATTGCTATTCTCTAACGCCTTGATGCCAACTTTGTACTTGTCAAGACTGACATCTGTACACAAATTAGTCAACTGTGTGCTTTTTAGTCAATCCTTTGTGCAAAGCAGCCCACATAAAGCCCATAGCAGCACTTCTTGTGTGATTTTGGGCTATACAAAAGTAAATTGTATTCTATACAATAATGCCAATGTACAGTAGCATTAAACTGTATTTCAACCCACTTCATTCAGTTGATGCTTACAATGGCTTTTGAGTCCATCCTGGAAACCTCAGGCACCTTTCAGCAACTAGTCTGGATGAAGTGTGAATCCATTGTAGTGACTACACACCAAAATGGTCCCACAGGGCCATGTTAGAACTGACAATTAACCTAACTTGAGTACCTTTGGGGATGTCAAGTCAGTTATTGTCAGGTATACTCAGTACGTTGAAATTTTTACTTTCATGTGTCCTCAGAACGGGTTACATCAAAACAGTATCAGCAATAGACAAACAAACAAAAATACCCTGTATGTTGTATATAACTGTCTCTGAATCCATTGGGGTTGAGTGCCAATGGTACTGTAAAATTTGTCAAAAGGTGAGAGTGAGGAAAACATCCGGGCAGTATGGCTGAGGTCTTTAACAACTGTTTGCCTTTCTTTAAAGTAGTAAGTTTTCCGGGAGGTAAGCTGAAGTATTTTGGTAGATAATACATTTGGTGTGTTTTTTTTTTTTTTAAACACGCACACTATTAATATAATGCCTTTAACAGGAAAAATTGTAGGATTACATACAGGACATAATTTCTTGTGAAAAGTACCACATACTGTATATTAGGCAAGAGGGCAGCAAAAAACACTAATTTTTAATAATTTCAATATTTATACTTGCATGCAAGCATAGTTTTAAATAATGTCAAAGCAGGGTTTAAATATTTTACATATCACTACTGTAATTTAGTGCATACTTAACGAAGACCGTAGCAAACTGGTACTAAGAATGGGCAGTGCTACCTGCCCCCCCCCCTTTTTTTTTTCTTCTTCTTCAGTGTAGAATGAAGACAATGCATTAAGTCCACCTAACCCAAAACCTGGTAGTGTTTAGCATTTGAAAAAGACCATTCATTAATCATGTCCTACTCCTAAATAGTTTGTGGCTGTTCCAGATCTTCATATTTTGCATTTTTCTCTTCTTGGAGACCAGGGTTAATCCTAGACTCCGTAGAATGTTGCATGGGTCAAGAGAGCAGCAGCAAAGCAGCACTGCTTTAGATGAACTACTGCTCAGCTCCGTAAAGCAGCTATACAGACAGAACACGCATACAGTGCTTTGAAATGTATGTCAGAAATTCAGAAAATGTGAGCAGAGCAGCTGGAGGATGTTGTTTTTTCCTTCTAAACTTCCCAAGCTGTTCCAGTCACGTGACAATCTTCCATTGCGGACAAGCGCTCGACTGCCTCAGTGAGGCCCTGTTCTGGACATCAGCCAAGGAGTGTGACTGCTGTGAAATGGGAGGCAGACTAGCCGTGACAAGAGGCACCACAATAGAGGGACGCAATAAAGCTAGAAATGACAAAAGTCGGCACACCATAGGGAGGCTGATGAACTGCTTTCTGATCCTTGCCTTGCAACTGTACTCCTGCTTCCTTCATTTCCCTCTCCCTCCATTTTCAGTGCTGTACAGAAATGCCGAACAACCCTGAACATATGTAAATACTGGAAATTGTTGAGCCATATAATTTCGTTTTTATGTATTTGCAGATGGAACACAGGAATTGACAAATGCCTCGGACAGTTTTTTCTGTGTTTATTGAAAAATATTTATTCTGTAATAGATGGCACAAGAAATCAGTAAGCATCATGATAGAGTGAATTACTTTCACATTATTAAAGACTGTGGGGGTGACTTGGCAGAAGACATTACTAATTTATACAGTACTTGGGCATTCTCCTTCATTCTATGTCTTGTTTATTATTGAATTTACAACACAGTGTCTAGATTTCTAATCCCCACAAGTATCTAGAGATACCCCCTAGTGGTATTCAGTAACACTGTCAATCACTGAACAAGGTGGTATGGGGTAAGGGGTGCGTCTAGTAAGCTGTGTTGTTGTGTATAAAATAACACGAGGCTACGCATTGTAATACATCCTTGATTATCGCAACACTGGAAAGTGGAGACTTGTTGCATGTTGGACAGACACGCAAATACAGTAAGAACTGCTTTGTACTCCTTACACATGAAAACACTGCTACTGCTATTACAGAACATACATTTTGTCAGAAAATTCAGCTTTACCTAGCATTTTACTTTCGTCATGCTGTGATCTCTCAGAAGTATTTTTCTGTATCACTGTGCTTTCTTTTTGAAGCAACATGGATGTAGCAGTCAGTGACTGACTGTTCTGTTGATTACTTTTAGAATTTCCACATATACATTGTAAGAGTGATCAAAGCATGTAAATATGTAGTAGTAACTCTACCTTGTAAAATGACAAAAAATATATACTGAAAGTGTTGTTTGGAAAAAGGTGTTGTTTAGTTTAGACATTGTACACCATATCTTAATACATAATTCGCCGGTCTCCTCACTCACTCACTCACTCACCTCCGTCCGAAGCCGAATGCGCAGTCGCCTTCTGTGCAGCTGCACGAAAAACCTTACGAGACCGACATCACGGCAGGCGGCGGATTTACTGCCGCGAAAATTCAAAGAGAAAGCCTACTTCGATTAAAGCTCTAGCGGCTTGAAAGGTGATTTCGACTACAGCTTGAGGCCTAATTACGCATTCTGATTCAATTACGCATTCATTCAATACACCTATATCAGGTTTGTGGTGCTTATACTTATTACTATTCTACTCGTGCCTGTTTCATCTTAAGTTGTCGAAACGGGCTCTTTGTCTAGTATGCTATAAAGTAAGAGGAACGACTGGAGAAGGGGGTAGAAAAGGAGGGAAAAAGGATGGCAGAATATGTGACGCAGCTGTAACAAGGGAACATTTGTAATCTTGGAGTACAATGTAGAAAGGCCACATTTTTATTTCTAAAGTTTGCACCTAACCGCAGGCGATTGTGTGGTATTGTGGGATCATTGCAGTTTTCTTTTTTCCCCCCCAGTAGTTTGAATAAACCATGACATCATGTTGGCCCCACTGAATTTATAATTTTGTTGCATTTCTTTAGCTGCCATTTATAAACTGGTCAGACAATGAGCTAATGATGACCGTTCCTCTCTAGTGATTTCGGTTGTATTGCAATATGACTACACATTTTAACTGTTATTAGTTAACTGTTATTAGCTATCTAAGAAGTCTCATTTTTATTTTAATCGCAATGTTTGAGTTTAGAAATGTGTAAAACCTTATGTTTTACTTTCAGAAATGTAACTGAGAAATCTTGATATTTTAACAAAGATGGTTACTTTATATGCTTAATTGTTTGTGTTTTTAAAAAGCAGTCCTTAATTTTAATGAACAAACACAGATGCAGCGAGCATTGACTGACCTTAAAGTTTAAGGTTTATATTCTCGTAAGCTTTTAAAAAAAAAAAAAAATTTCAGTCAAGGTGATTGCACCTTTGGCCATCAAACAGATTTGTTAATTTGGGTCAGTTATAGGCTGATAAATTCAGGAAAAATTACTTTGCTCCATTTTCATACTTTATTTTTTATACTTATCTAATCATGTGTTCTACATGGACAATGCTGTTCTGTATATTCAAGGAATTTGTTTTGAAAAATGAATGGTGAGTCAAGACAAAGAATTAGTGTGGGGCAATAGGTGGTGAGCTTGACGAGAAGCAGACTAAGGGTGAGTTTACACTTCACACACAGAATGAGCACACATGATGGCTGCCACATGTTCCAAGTGGTCATTTGACGTGTCCTCTGAGCACGTCCTTAGAAATTAACGCAACGCATGCAGGAGTTGCAGTACCAGCAAAAAATCAGGGGGTGCAATGTGTTCTCTGTTTACTAGCAGCATATGACAGCAAGCCGCTTTGCAGATGTTTGATATGGTGAAGCAAATCATCAAACTTAAATGCTGACAATACAAATGTAATTGTATTTGTTTTCTTAGTCTATTTCTCGCATAGGCAATACAAGCACCACATATTACCCATCGTAATGATGCAATACATTTTAAAGGTTGCAC
Organism: Erpetoichthys calabaricus; assembly: GCF_900747795.2. Lineage (NCBI taxonomy): Eukaryota > Metazoa > Chordata > Cladistia > Polypteriformes > Polypteridae > Erpetoichthys > Erpetoichthys calabaricus. The sequence continues at coordinate 25,922,136 of NC_041407.2, forward strand.
CTACCATCTTCTGGGCAGTTATTTATTTATTTTTATTTTTTTGGCATGTTCACAGCAGTGTCAGAATGTATTTGAGCCACAGAGAAAAAAAATTCAGGACACAAAGAAAGAAATTTCGACTTTAATCTTGTAGTCTATTTTATCATTAAAGCAGAACGTCATAAACATCATATTAAAACTGACCCAGTTGTTAATTGCCACATGCTTCTGGGGCTTCCTCCTTCTCTGAGAGCAGTGACATCCAGTGATTGCCACACATTAAATTTATGATATTCCAGCTCTCATTTAGAATCCTTAGATTTATACTTGATATCACTTTCATGTTGAAATGTGTTAAAATGTGATGTTACATTTTACAGAAGTCATTAACTTCATTTAAATAATTACACATGTGGGGGCTGCATGTTGGAGAAGCGGTAGCGATGCTGCCTCGCAGTTGGGAGTCACGTCCATGGTGTTCCCTACCTGGAGTTTGCATGTTTTCCTGTTGGGCTTCCACAATGTCCTCCAGCTTCCTTCCAAGGACATGCAGGTTTGGGGATTTGGCGATGCTAAAATGTCACTAGTGTATGTGTGTGCTTGTATTCATCTTGCGATGAGCTGATGCCTCATCCAGGGATTGTTGCTACTTCACGCCTGATGCTTTCTGTAATGGGTATGTCCTTGGATTGCTGGATGAAATCATTAAAAAAATCAATCCTTTTCCGAGATATTGTGGCAAGGTGTCCTAGGAATTTAATGGATATTTTGGGCAATTCCCAACACAGCGAAGCTGAACGTTGTCTTTTCACTGTGATGATATCTCATCTCCAGATGTACATAAAGTACACTTGCAAGTATAAACAGTACACTGGTATCGTAGAATTAGTGTCTGCAGGCGTCGTGTGAAGTATAAATCTGGCCTAAAGTGGTATGGGCTTGTGGACTGTAATGCAGAGGATGATTGGGTGAAGTGGGGCACTGAGGTGGAGTGCTTGAGACCAAAGAACACATGGTTGGAGGTGATATATGAAGGATGTTCAGGACCATGGAGAGAAAAAAATGTGTTAGGGTGGGCAATCAGCTAATCTTGACAAACCTGGAAAATGTCTTCATTGATGATGATGATCATTGACAGCCTGAAGACATAGTTTACCTTTTTGATGTTGGTTGCTGCTGTCTCAGAGCAAATATTTTTTTACTTATATTGCAATGAAGGCCAGGTTTATACTTTCTGCTGGACACCCACCCCCCACCCCCACCTGTGTCTGAACCCTTGCTGTTGATTTCCCAGTCTTACATTTTACCAAGAATCCAATGTAAATTATTGAGCTAAAGAGCATTTATAGTCCAGTCAAAGGGCATTGTTGTCTGTCGTAGAGACTGCACGACTTCTCAGTGCTTAGTTACAGTGTGCTGTTTGTACTGCAATTGCCAGGAAAGCAAACTAGTGAGATTCTAATAAACAAAGTATCATTCGGACAGTATATGGTAATGCAGCCCTGAAAGTCCTCTCAAAATAACACACATTCTCCTCCTCAACCCAAAATACAGCTTGGCTGGTTTAGTTAGCATACGTGTGAGGTTCAGCTGTGAGTTCTGGAGCTTGTTCCCAATCATGATATCTCATATGCAGTAAATACACACAAGCTGAATGGGCACTTGATGTGAGTGTGTGTATAAAAAATATGTTTTGTGGTACAAGAGTGTCCACGAAAGTGCACTTTAACCTCTAAGGTTGTTTTCATATTGGTGGACAAGGCAATACTAGAAATGCCTAAACTGTCAGGCTTGATCCGGCAATACTTTTATTTTAGCATTCACTCCTCACAGAACATTTTGATTACAGTAATGTCAATTTTCCCATATGAGCTCTGTGCCAACCGGTTAAGAGCCATTATCAAAATAAATCTAAAAAACACACTGCAATAAAACAAAGTTATATTTAGCATACGGTAAAAGCACATTTTCTAACAGCATTATAATATAATGTAATCCATATTACTAAACGAGAATGGTAAACCGGATATGGACGCAGGGTCGTGCCCGTGGACTCAAAAGACATAGTGCGCATGCACCACGCAAAGCCTTAGTGCGCATGCGCCACACAAAGCCCTCCTCCAGCGAAATGAGGCAACGCACCCCTAGCACACAAAAAAAAAGGAGTCAGACGCAAGCGCCATGCGCCCCCAGCACACGAAACGGGACGCACACAAAAAAGAGGATTCAGACCTACGACACACAAAGCCCCCCTCCACTAACAGAAATAAGAACTGAGGCAACGCGCCCCTGGCACACAAAAAAAAAGGAGTCAGACGCAACCGCCACACAAAACCCATAGCATTGCAAACGGAACAGACTAAGGAGTCCACACACTAACATAAATAAGAAATGAAACACAAAGAACACCTCCACTAACAGAAATAAGAAATGAGGCAACGTGCCCATATCACACACAAAAGAGGAGTCCGACACACGCCCCAAAGTGAAACGGAACAGACTACAGACTCCACACACGGTCGAACACTTGATCATACAGAAACCCCACACATACGACTACAATACATATTGGAATCACATTGCAGTGAGAAAATTCTAACAGGACAACCACAGATAACACAGGCGCAACACCTGATGGGTAATAATACGAAGAAACAAACAGTCCGTATTAAACATACGTCATCTGAACACGTTCAAACTATACAGCATAGGTGAATCTCATTACAGTGATGCACTATTAACCGTACAACCACAGAAAGCGCTTCATATTAACAGTGAGTGCGATCCTCCTTATTACTTATCCATATTGCTAACGATAGAGAACAAACAAATCATGAATTCACGATCACGGGTACAAAACGATACGGCTCGAGTAACGGGACCACAAACACGAACCCGCATGAAAAAAAACAATAAATGTCGGCGCCTACAACACGCTTCTGAAACCGCGGAAGAAAAAATGTGTCGGCTCCAAAAACGCAAAGCTCGACTAACAGTTACAGAAACGAGCCCAAATGGACAGATACAATGAACGTAGACGCATGCAGCGCGCGTCTCAAAGTGCTGAAGCGAAGCAGGCACGGGTTCAAAAGGAAAGAGCTCGAGTCACAGAGATATAAAAACTGGAGCGACAGGAAAAAATAAATGAACGCAGACGTCTACAATGCGCGTCTGAAATGCCGGAAAACAAGCAGGCAAGGCTCCAAAAAGACAGAGCTCGACTGACCGGGATACAAAAATGGGACAGGCTCAATAAAAACAATGAACACCGGCGACTACAACGAGCGTCTCGCACAACACAAGCAAAGCGATTACAGCTCCAAAACAACACATCCCAAATACTGGACATACAACAACGCGCCTCTCAAACGGCACAAGCAAAACATAAACGTCAAAGACATGAACAACACACACCTGCTAAACGATTCCGCAAGTTGGCTGACAACGCGTTCAATAATGAATCCACTATTCATGAAAATTCATTGGGATTAATGAATGTCATTTGCAATCATTGTCATTCACTTAACTTCCCTGAAGAAACAACTGGCAATACAACTAATGAGTTTACACGTTGTTGTCAAAAGGGTCAAGTTAGACAGCCTCCTTTACATTCATATCCTGAATATCTACGGAAGCTTCTAACTAACGATGTACCTGAAAGTAAAAACTTTATGAACTGCATTAGATCCTACAATAGTTCATTTGCTTTTGCATCTACTGGAGTAAATATCAGGCCACCAAAAGGCAATGGCCCATACTGCTTTCGCGTATGTGGACAAATATTGCATCGCATTGGAACAGTGCACCCTGAAACATATCAAGAACGCAAATTTGCACAAATCTACATCTTAGATCCAGATGACGCAATCTATCAACGAATGAACCATTAAACCTGCATTTGCCATGACCAACAACAAATCACAAGGACAAACCATAGACAAGGTTGGCATCTACCTCTCTGAGCCCGTATTTGGACATGGACAACTTTATGTAGCCTTCTCACGAGTTCAACGTTCATCTGACGTTAAAGTTAGTTATAAATGATCCATGCCAAGGAAAACTCATTCGAGGACAAGACACCATCTTTACTACTAATGTTGTGTACAAGGAAATTTTCAAATAAATCTTTACAATGTGCCATGCGGTTTATTCTTTGCTTCGTATATGCGTAATCTACACCTTCCCACTATGCTATGTCTCATACATACATCGCGCTATTTGGAATTACCCAACACCAGGGGTTGGCGAGCAGGGGGCAGAGCCCCCTAGTATACATATAATAATTGTATATGAAATGTGCCCATATCTGGGTTCCCATGTAGCCATGAAAACCTTGAAACTGACAAAACAATTTTCTAGTCATGAGAAACTGGAAATATTTTAATAAGAAAAAAAAAAAGAAGCACCTGGTAATTAATTACCAGATACAAAAAAAAAAGCTGTTTCTATGCGGGGTTTCCTTATTTGGACTGACAGTTAGCGTGCTATCTAAAAGTGCCAGTAGAAGTGTTGATATTTTCCAGGTATGGGGAGTTTTTGGCCTGTCGTCTTTCGTTTGGTCATTCTGTTGGGTTGTGATGGACACATCGGACAGAGAAGCCTCTCTTCTGTTTGCACGGTTCAAAAACTGCTGCTTTCATTCTTGCCTTGTGGCCACATTGCATGCATTGTATTTCCCGCCAAGCACTGATTATTTGACAACTGTCACACATATACACGAGTCTACTCCTAGTCCTAGTCCTACTCCTGACTAGTGACAAAATGTCTTGGCGAGTAGTCAGGTACTGGGACTGAATTGCTGAGGATGTCACCATCAGTTAGTAGTGGTCACGGTTATGCTCTGTGGCTGTCCATTACACGTTAAGGTACTGCAAATGCAAACTTCACCTGAATATCTCTGGAAATGTCATGTAGTGTGATGTGGGCTTTAGGCAGATTTGTGTTTCTGAAAAAGGCCCAGTGTGAACATGAGTGTGTGTGTGCGCCCAGTGCTACCAGGATAGGCTGCACTACTCCACTACCCTTTGGATTAGACGTGTTGTGGAATGTCATGCTATTTAGTGTGTGCTGTCTGTTCTAGTGTCCATTCTTTTCACTCAATCTAATTTTAAAAAGTATCATCAAATGTACATTTTGGTTATTGATTGGAATTAAATTAGAGATACGAGGGGCAGTCAAAAAGTTCATGGAATTGCATACTTTTTTGTACCCTTCGTCGTGTGTGAAAGGTATTACACTACCACCTCACTCCACGAAACTCTACCCATTTATAGGGTTAACTGATTAACATAAGGACCTCCAATTCTTTGGTTTTCCATCAACTTGATTTTATGCCGGCCCTGCCAATTGATAATTGAACTAGGCCCTTTACTGTCAGAGTGAAGTTGTAGGCAGATAGGTTGCAAAGACACTGTATATTTATACGGTGATGAAAAATAATTTCTCAAAATCTCTGTGTATTACAGCTGTTGATGTCTACAGTATAAGCCTTTTGTTTCTTTGCTCAGAGGACACAGTAAACCATAGTCAGTTGTAAAGTGGTGACGTTTGGGACAGGAGACGGTCTTTTCAGGAGTAGGCATCCTGATAAAGTCTTTCCAAGAACAAAATGTAAAATTTTCTATGCAGTCATGCATATTCCTGGATATCTGTAAGGCTCTCTCATTCCTCAGCTAACCACAAAAGCACACTGGGTGGAATTCAGAAGCATGGCTGAGCTGCAGTGCAGAAACCACTGCTCAGGTCTGACAAAGTGTGTTTAGATAATTGTGAAAACTGTGAAACATATTTAAAAGTTGCAGCCCCATCACGTCCAGAAAAAGCTAATGCCACATTCAACACTAAGAACATCATACCAGTGGTTAAGCATGGTGTTGGTACTGTCATATTTTGGAAGTGCTTTTAATATGATCTAGGAAGACCTGAAATGAACAGTGTGACACGGGAGTCTGTGTCTTGCATCCCAAAGATGTGGTGGAGTCTCAATACTTTAGCAAAACTTGCTTTATTCAACTCAAAACAGGAACAGCAAGGTTATTTATTGGGAGTTAGATATGAAAAGATACAGCCTGAACGATTTACATCAGGGTCACACAGCAAGCTTCATTGTAGCTTTGGTTGTTGCTGTCGTTGTTTATTTAGACCTTTTTACTGATGCTTGGGAGCGGAGGGGCAGTCTGTAGGTGGAAACGTCTGAGTTGTCTTCTCTTTGGCAGTTATTTTTTTCGGTCTTCCTAGTCTTGGCAGTCATGATGTCTCTCTGGCAGTGACTTTTAAAATCTTTTGAATAAATAGGGTCTTGCTGACTGCCTTATGCAAGATACTGCATCAGTCTAAGATTGGGACAAATGATAAGTTCCCATGGCCTGGTTGATTGTTAATTAAGTTACTTTTGGCTAGACATGAAACATGTTAATCTTAAAACCCCAAAGCCTCCATTTCGTATATTCTTGTAAGCATACACAAACTGCTCACTTTATCTAAGCTTAAATCCATCCATTATAATAAACAACGACACTCTTTAAGAACTTAATCCTGTCTTGTCTTTTTGCATGCACCCGAGAATTTTATCTATTTCCAAAATTTGACAGTCTTGGAAAGTGGCCTCATGAATATTAATGTTGGTATGAGCTCATTTGTACCTGCCTGCCCTTTCAATTACAGAACATTTCCCACATGAGCTCTGAGCCTGCAACTTAAGAGTCATTATGTAAATAATTCTAAGATAAAAACAGACTGAAGTTAAACATACAGATTTAAATGTTGCGAGTCGTATTTAGCATACAGTAAAAGCACAATTTTCCAACAGCATTACGTATTTTCAGAAAGCGTAACCTGACAATACTACACAACAACAAGATTTTAAAGTAATGTTCTTCAGATGCTAATTGAAATTTCAGGATTTTTTTTTTTTTTACCAAACTCTGAAATTACTCCCCATTCAGTCAATTGAATCTTTAAAATTATATATCAAAGGTGGTGTCCCAACACCATAGAGCCATTTTATCACTTGTTAGGGTTAAGACTTGTACGCAGAGTGGTCTTTGCCCAGTTCTTCTCAAGATATTGTTGAATCAGTTTTTTGTGTGAAGCAGTCCAGATGCATTTTGATGTCAATATAGCATTACCACTAGATAACATTCTTAAACTCCCTTAATCCAGTTCATAGTTAGAGGTGTGGTGGAGCCTATCCCAATAACATCTGGTGTGTTCTTACAGGAATCATTTTATTGTAGGGCCCACTCATTTTAAAGTGCCTTTTAAGCTATAATATCCAGAGTACCTGAAAAAAAACACTTGCAGAAGTGAAGAAAACCTGCAAATCCCACATAGGTAACAGTCAGGTAGATTGGTGTGTAAGGCAGGAACTCCGACAACTGTGCAGCTCCGGCATCCCAACATTGTTTAATTAGGGCTAGTTTGATACATTGCTTCGGTGGCATTCTCCCATTCGGCAGAATTATGGCTGCTGTTGCATTACTTCTACTCGTAGGGAATTTCAAACTTGACTCCAGTTGCTGATCTTGTCAATCAAGGATATCATATTACACAACTTGAAACTCTGAAGATGTCCGCTTACATGACTCTGTGACAGTTTTCCAGCGGATTCTTTTGCAGCTGAACTAGACTCTTTTTGTGACGGCCATAATCATGCTACCTGACAGAGCTGGTGCTGTGTGAATACTTTTCAGGTATGGAGAGTTCAGCCATATCCTTTTTACCTTTCTGCTGTGGTACAAAAGACATGAGACATCAGACAGATGACCTGTGTTCCTTTTTGTCGGAGTGGAGTGGTGGCTCTGTGGCTTGGGATCTGCACTGGCAATCAGAAGGTTGCCGGTTCGAATCCCGTAAATGTCAATAGGGACTCTGCTCTGTTGAGCCCTTGAGCAAGACCCTTAGCCTGTAATTGCTGAGCGCTTTGAGTAGTGAGAAAAGTGCTATTTAAATGCAAAGAATTATTATTATTATTATTCCTTATTCTTCTTAACAACAACATTTGTTTCTATAGCACATTTTCATACAAATAATGTAGGTCAAAGTGCTTTACATGATGAAAAAAGACAAAATAAATAAAAATTAGAATAAGGGAACATTAATTAACATAGAAAAAAAGTAAGGTCCGATGGCCAGGGAGGACAGAAAAAAAAAAAAACTCCAGACGGCTGGAGAAAAAAAAATAAAATCGGCAGGGGTTCCAGGCCACGAGACCACCCAGCCCCCTCTAGGCATTCTACCTAACATAAATGACCTCAATCAGTCCTCATGGTATTCAGGGTTCTCCTGGAAGGACTTGATGATGACGGTCATGTGGACTTCTGGCCTTTAATCCATCAGTAACTCCATTTTATGCAAGCACTCACATTGACACAAGCCCACTCCTACGACTTAAGACAGGAATGAGTCACAGTGGATGTTAAATTACACTACTGGCCATCACAAGAACATGCAATGACTGCCCTCAATGAGCTAAGATTGTGTAAAAGAAGTCCATGGCTGAAAATCACCGGAAAAGTTGTGTAACATGACTTGGCATTTAGTCTGCTCGTGAGTTTGTACACACATGCATGGTAACTTGAGCCCAGAAAACAAACATGGATGACATTATTTGGCAGTGGTCAAAAACTAGTGGTGTATGGACTTTCAAATTGGATTTCTTGTGTTTATCCACAAATGTAAACAGGGCTGTTAATCCTTCAGGTTCTCTTGGCTGTGATTTGAAGCGTGTAGAGTCTGGAATGTAAGTTGTAATGTTAGCATGGTGTGTTCTAAGTATAAATCAGAGTATTGGGAATCTTGCCTGCTTGTGTGGTCCCTTCAAGCCACTGTACATGAACTTGGCATTTCTATAATCCAGAGCATCGTTTTGGCTTTTCTCAGACTGGCTAAAGTAAACCTCCATGTGATGCACACATTAAATGCTATCGCCTTGGTGCATATTCTGTTACTTCACATTTCATTTCTGTTTGGGTAGCATTTAAGGAAAGAAATGAAGCAATTCAAGGGAACACATCTTAAACAACAAGTCAATTAAAATTAATTCAAAAGAAGTTAATTAGCAGCAAAAACACGTCACTAATTAAGATAAGTTTTAGAATGAAACTTGTAGCCAACTGTGCAGCCTTCCAGGACCAGAGGAGGGGACCCCTGCTGTACTGGTTTGTATACAGTTGAAATAATATCAAGGAAAATGGAAAAAATGGGTCAGGATAAACATTTAGCATTTAGAGAAAGAGAAACCAATGTCCCTCCTTTTCCAAACTTGTGTCCCTATGTCGGCTTTCTGTTGTTTTTGTGGCAGTCATCCGTTCATCTCCAAGTGAATGTGCTGTGGTGCAAACAGCTCATGCATTTGAGTCCGTGGAGTGGACTGCCCTTTGGGGCTTGGCTCCATTGTATTTCACTTGAATTGTCAAGAGAAGACCATTGTTTAAAGTGGAAGCACACAATGGCTTGCTTCTGTGGCTCATCAGCAGTGAGATGTTTAAGTCTGACCTGCTGAGTTTTGCATGAAAAGGAGTCGAGACTGCCAGCAAATAAGAGACACCGGGGAACTCTGTAATGTTGTGCTGAACAGAGACCTGTTGTATCTGCGTGAAGAAGACCAAGCCCCAGTTGGAGGAGCCTGGCATTGCCAGCTGCTGTGACTTGTAGTTTGGATACTATGGTGTGATTTTACTTACCAGAAGAAACTGACAGATTCTTTTTCATGAGTAAAAATAAAATACCTAAAACATAAAAATGCAGCACGTGAAGGCAAAACACAACTGGTAAGAAAATGAAAATGGAAAACCTTTTAAAATAAATTTCCTTTCTAAACTTTTCTGTCCTGTCCTGACAGTTTCATTCTAGGTGTTTTGCAAGCCAGGTCCATGATGCTAGCTACACCATAAAGACAATCCTAACAAAACACCGTGTTTTCTGTGCAGAAAAATTCACAAGCAACAGTGGCAAAGACTCCCATTAACGGGAGAAATTATAAACGATGGAAATCGTTTTTGACCTTCAACAGTTCAGAGAAATGGATTACGGCCGCAAGCCTGCGTGTTTTCAAAGAATTAGCTGCTTCTGCTTAGGATGAGGAGCTCGCAACTGTTAAACAGAGAGTGGAGACAGCCTAGCATAGGCTGGCTGTTTCCACAAAGGGACCCGGCCATTCTGATGCTCCAGTATGTGGGGGCCTCGAGGTGCTGATGTGCTGCCTAACGCCGCTTATGCTGTACGTTAAGGTGAATTCTTTGTGCAGATTTTTTTATTGTTAATTGGTGGTATCTCAGTGTTTCTTGTTTCCTCACAGGTGGCGCGGTGGTAGTGCTGCTGCTTTGCAGTAAGGAGACCGTGAAAGATTGTGGGTTCGCTTCTCGGTTCCTCCCTGTGTGGATAGCGCTTTGAGTACTGAGAAAAGCGCTATATAAATGTAATGAATTATTATTATTATTCTGTCATAATTAATACTTGGCAATTTAAAATCTATTGATTTTGAAGATTGTAAATTTATGTTGCTTTTAATCTCAAACGAGACTGTAATGGTGGTTTTGTAGAAAAGGCCATATACAGTGCATGATCTGTGCTCGGCTGATAATCCCGTGTCTGTGTAATTTTTAAATGGTCGGTCACATCCGTATCCAAATATTAAATGCATTCAAGTGCATTATTGCAGTTTATCTTTACATTTTATAAAGTTCCACTCAGCCTTCCATGACTCTGGGACCTTACAGGATTAAACTTGCCTTCTTTATTTAAGCGTAATCGTATATATGTTTCAGAAAAGGCTTCTTTGTATTTTTGTTTGACAGCATCTGTCTCTCACAATGAAATGGACAGTTTTCTGTGAGGTAGAACAGCTGTACCTGCTTTATAGGCTCTGGGGCTTCAGCTAATGTGATGAGGCAGTGGGCTTTGTAAGGCTGGATGTACAGTTCAGATGAAAGCAGAGTTTATAGGGCCAACAAGGAGCTGTGCATTGATGAGCGAGAAGTCTCCATCTTTCTCATGCTGTGACCTCCATTTGAAAAGAGTCGGCACATGCAGTGCATGGACACAAAATGTTTATCCGGTGTGTTCAGTTACACTTATTTATTGCCGTGTTGAATCGTAGCTACAAAGTGAAATCAGCAGTGAGGACTGTATGCAGTGTTGTTGATCGATCATGAACAAGGTTGTTTGGGGGGTGCCACACACCCACTAACGTTTGGCCGTTCACAAATATGAAACATCTGCATCTCAATTATTGGTTATAGAGGAAGATCTATTGATTCTGTTGTTTTGTTTAGAAAAATCCAGAGATTGAATCCTAACCATGTCTGTCTGCTTAGAGCAGTGCGTCTTAAACTATGGATTACAGGCATGTCTGTGATGGGTCGCCACATGATTGTGTAATAAAACTAGCAGAGTTCATCCAAGTGTGAATTCTGCATTGAATGATATGCCACCCACTGTTTAGTGTACTATTTAATGTGACGATATGTGAAACAATGCTCTTGGCACATCGCTGAGACCTTTGGTTTCCGTGGTGTTTCTCGCTTCCCATCACACAACCTACTCAACAATCTGACCGTCTGACAACAAAACCTCGTATAAGAAAAAGGGGGAGACAGGAAGGACAATCTTGTGAGGTGAAAGGACCACGGCGCTAGTTTGAAATGTCAAAATGAAAATAATCGAGCAAGCATGAGGGTGTGACAGCTTTCAGGGTGTTATGCATGGCGAGTGTGTATTTATTCAGAGTGTTGTGAGTGGCCATGAACAGTTAAGCTACTCTGTGCTTCATCCTGTGTTCACAGCCATTGAATGTCAGTCTGGATCAGAGGTGTGCTGAAGATTTCACAATAAGTTTAATGGGCCTCAGCCAGGATCAGTTCCTTCTCATCGTCACACTATTTAAAGTGGTCTGATAAATGTCCATCAACTGGTAATGTGAGGGAGGTGTGTATTGGGCCAGTGAGCTGTAATAACACAAGAAAATATGAAAAGGATGAGACGAGCAATAGGCATTTAGCATGACGTCAGTTGGTAGAGTTCAATATTTCAACAACAACAACAACAACATTTATTTCTATAGCACATTTTCATACAAAAAGTAGCTCAAAGTGCTTTACATAATGAAGTGAAGAAAAATAAAAGACAAAATAAGAAATTAAAATAACATAGAAAGGAGTAAGGTCCGATGGCCAGGGTGGACAGAAAAAACAAAAAAAAAAACTCCAGAAAGCTGGAGAAAAAAATAAAATCTGTAGGGGTTCCAGGCCACGAGACCACCCAGTCCCCTCTGGGCAGTTTCAGACTGAACTGTTCCACAAATTATTCGGCAAGATTTATGCTTCACCTGCATAAAATACCAATAGTGCATACATTTTTTAGGAATCTTTTTTTTCCATTCTGGTAAGTGTTAAATGAAAACTGGAGCATGTTAAACTGTCTACGAACTAACTTTAAAAGTATTCTTAATGGCAGAGCTCATTTCAGAAATGTTATTAAAAAAAAAAAAAAAAAGTAATTTTAAGACGTGGTAAGTAAAGCTGTATTGATTATGTCAGTTTTGAACTACTTCATTCTGTAACTAACGCCATGAGTCAGGTGATTCAAGTTGTGACATTTCATATTTTCAAAAATCCTCATAAGCACCATTAGCATAGGAAAGGTGCTGTAAAAATCAAACGCATTATTATATCCTCATTCCACACCTCAAGAATTTCAATTCCTTGGCTTTACTATATCGTAGTAATTTAGTGACAGGAGTGTCTTCCTGTTTTACTAATTGTTTTAGGTTCAAGTCCATGGTGATGTCTGTGTGGTCTTTACATGTTCTCACCATGTGTGCGTGGGCTCCGCCCACAGTTCAGAGACACGCTGTCTGATTGGACTGGCAATGCCAAACTGGCGCTCGAGTGTGCGTCTGTGTGTTCACCCTGTGATGGGCTGCTGACCAGTCCAGGTGGTGTTCCTGTCTTGCTTCCTGGGATTGGCTTCTGCTGCCCAATGACCCAGCTCAGGATAAGCGGGTTTGAAAAATGGATAGGTGGACCTTTGCTTAATATGTTTGTTTTCTACTTTTCTGTTTTAGTAATAATTCATGTAAAGAAATTTGTGAAAGGAAACCAAGCCATTTATTTCCTTTTTCACTTTTACTATATGGTCCCTGTTACTTTTCTGTATATGACTCCACTGTCATTTTGATGATTGTATTATTCTTGGGGGGTCCCAGTACAGTACCAGTTTTCTATTTTGGTTTCTTAGGTTACAAAGTTTAAGAGTGCCTGGTTTTGGAGTATTTTATAAAAACCTCACACATCACCTTTGAGTTGGTGCATTTTCATGATATCTTGTGTTGTTGTTTTTTTTTTTCTTGTTAACTTTATTGAATGATGGCAGAGAAAAAACATTACAGATACATACAGCGATGTGTTATGAATATAATTACATATACTTTTTTTTGAGTGAATTCTTGTACTCTGAATTAATTACAGTGCATCCGGAAAGTATTCACAGCACATCACTTTTTCCACATTTTGTTATGTTACAGCCTTATTCCAAAATGGATTAAATTCATTTTTTTCCTCAGAATTCTACACACAACACCCCATAATGACAACGTGAAAAACATTTACTTGAGGTTTTTGCAAATTTATTAAAAATAAAAAAACTGAGAAATCACATGTACACAAGTATTCACAGCCTTTGCTCAATACTTTGTCGATGAGGCTGTAATTGCTGCCAAAGGTGCAAGTCTTTTTGAATATGGCCACAAGCTTGGCACACCTATCCTTGGCCAGTTTCGCCCATTCCTCTTTGCAGCACCTCTCAAGCTCCATCAGGTTGGATGGGAAGCGTCGGTGCACAGCCATTTTAAGATCTCTCCAGAGATGTTCAATCGGATTCAAGTCTGGGCTCTGGCTGGGCCACTCAAGGACATTCACAGAGTTGTCCTGAAGCCACTCCTTTGATATCTTGACTGTGTGCTTAGGGTCGTTGTCCTGCTGAAAGATGAACTGTCGCCCCAGTCTGAGGTCAAGAGCGCTCTGGAGCAGGTTTTCATCCAGGATGTCTCTGTACATTGCTGCAGTCATCTTTCCCTTTATCCTGACTAGTCTCCCAGTTCCTGCCGCTGAAAAACATCCCCACAGAATGATGCTGCCACCACCATGCTTCACTGTAGGGATGGTGCCAGGTTTCCTCCAAATGTGACGCCTGGCATTCACACCAAAGAGTTCAATCTTTGTCTCATCAGACCAGAGAATTTTCTTTCTCAGGGTCTGAGAGTCCTTCAGGTGCCTTTTGGCAAACTCCAGGCTGGCTGCCATGTGCCTTTTACTAAGGAGTGGCTTTCATCTGACCACTCTACCATACAGGCCTGATTGATGGATTGCTGCAGAGATGGTTGTCCTTCTGGAAGGTTCTCCTCTCTCCACAGAGGACCTCTGGAGCTCTGACAGAGTGACCATCAGGTTCTTGGTCACCTCCCTGACTAAGGCCCTTCTCCCCTGATCGCTCAGTTTAGATGGCCGGCCAGCTCTAGGAAAAGTCCTGGTGGTTTTGAACTTCTTTCCCTTACGGATGACGGAGGCCATTGTGCTCATTGGGACCTTCAAAGCAGCAGAAATTTTTCTGTAACCTTCCCCAGATTTATGCCTCGAGACAATCCTGTCTCGGAGGTCTACAGACAATTCCTTTGACTTCATGCTTGGTTTGTGCTCTGACTTGAACTGTCAACTGTGGGACCTTATATAGACAGGTTTGTGCCTTTCCAAATCATGTCCAACCAACTGAATTTACCACAGGTGGACTCCAATGAAGTTGCAGAAACATCTCAAGGATGATCAGGGGAAACAGGAGGCACCTGAGCTCAGTTTTGAACTTCATGGCAAAGGCTGTGAATACTTATGTACATGTGCGTTTTCAATTTTTTTATTTTTAATAAATTTGCAAAAACCTCAAGTAACCTTTTTTCACATTGTCATTATGGGGTGTTGTGTGTAGAATTCTGAGGAAAAAAATCGAGAGGAGTCAGATGAGGTGGCTCGGGCATCTGATCAGGATGCCTCCTGGACGCCTCCCTGGTGAGGTGTTCCGGGCACGTCCAACCGGGAGGAGGCCCCGGGGAAGACCCAGGACACGCTGGAGGGACTATGTCTCTCGACTGGCCTGGGAACGCCTTGGGATTCTCCCGGAAGAGCTAG
Source organism: Erpetoichthys calabaricus (assembly GCF_900747795.2). Taxonomy (NCBI): domain Eukaryota; kingdom Metazoa; phylum Chordata; class Cladistia; order Polypteriformes; family Polypteridae; genus Erpetoichthys; species Erpetoichthys calabaricus. Next base: position 25,937,291 of record NC_041407.2, read on the forward strand.
AAGAAGTGGCCGGGGAGAGGGAAGTCTGGGCATCTCTGCTCAAGCTGCTGCCCCCGTGACCCGACCTCGGATAAGCGGGAGACAATGGATGGATGAAAATGAATTTAATCCATTTTGGAATAAGGCTGTAACATAACAAAATGTGGAAAAAGCGATGCGCTGTGAATACTTTCCGGATGCACTGTATATTGAAGGACCCAAACTGAAAAATGAAGTTTTCTTTGTGCAGTACAATAATATGCTTATTTCTACTTGACAAACATCACCACTTGAATATTTTAAAATTTTCTATGATATGCTAATATTGGTCATCAAATTTTGTAATGGCTGATATTTTTGGGGAGACCCAAGTCATCCTCTTAAGGCTGTGCTTTGTCAGCCCTGGTCTTGGCAGCCTAATGTGGATGGTGGTCCAAATGTTGAACCAAAATTGTATGAAATCACAGACCTCTTCTCATCTATCTAATAAGTTCCTTTTTTCAGTACATAAATGGAGAAATTATGTGGTGTTTTGCGAGGTTTTTTTTATTTTTTGGCCAGACCCCAATCTAAGTGTATTCTCCAGCTCCCTTCAATACTTTTTGCTTGTCACGTCCAGCACTTTCTAAAATTCCATTATCTCTTCTCTTGCAGTTCTCTGTGCAAAAAACCTTGTGAAGAAAGACTTTTTTCGTAAGTATGAATCACTCACAGAATTACTTTTTGGGGGGAGAAAAAAAAATGACATAGCTTTGGTCTGTTAATGGAAGTGCACACGTGACTATCTGTCAGCCTCGTTTGTCTCGTTTTCCCACAGGCCTTCCCGACCCCTTTGCTAAAGTGGTAGTTGACGGCTCAGGACAATGCCATTCGACGGATACTGTCAGGAATACGCTTGATCCCAAGTGGAACCAGCATTACGACTTGTGAGATTCTGCTGCTTTTGTTGCTTATCTGGGACATAGACAACAATATCCTGACCATGTAGCGCTACAGATCAGGAATATGAGAATCCTGAGTGCATGATTTTGTAAGGGTAATGGTTGGGTCACATCATAGAACAAGTACATTTAGGCGCTGTGTTCTGTACCGGGCTGCTCTCAGACATTTCTAAAGTCTCTCCAAGCTGCCTGTTTGATGAGCCTCTAGATGTAATATTAGAAAGGGAAAAGAAAAATATCAAAGTGAATCATTAATGTAAAAAAGTTCTTGCATTAGCAGAGAAATACTTTTCTGGCCTTGTGTACAGTCCCATATCCATTTTGTTCACTATTTTTTCCCAGTAGTGAGTGAGTTAACGTCTACCATGTTTCTTTTGTTTTTTGTGTTTTCCCCCTCCAGGTACATAGGAAAGTCTGATTCAATAACAATAAGTGTCTGGAATCACAAAAAGATCCACAAGAAGCAAGGGGCCGGCTTCCTAGGCTGTGTGCGGCTACTGTCTAATACCATTAACCGCCTAAAGGACACTGGCTGTAAGTGTACTCGGAGTGTATTCCCTGGTGGTGGGCTTCCTGCCATCTATGGCAATAGTAGCAGGCATTTGATGTCTCGTTGCTTTTGCTTAACCGTACTGGCTAAAGCGCATTCTTCATAGCAGATGTCCTCTGTAATGCCCTTCCATTATAACACTCGCTTTAACAGCATCTTCTAGCTGCCTTTATTTGCTTTGCTTCCGTGATTGTAAAGCTTTGTGTTTTCAAACCACGACCTTCTGTGTGGAATAGCGGACTGTTTGTGTTTTTTTTTTTTCTCTCAGACCAAAGGCTTGACCTAAACAAACTAGGCCCAAATGACAATGACACAGTTAGGGGACAGATTGTAGGTAAGTGCACAACTGGTATGTTGCTCTTTATGGTATGTTGTTGTTCTTGCACAGTGGATCACCTACTTGTTTGTTTTATGTGAACCTCTAGTGAGTCTTCAGTCACGGGACAGGATTGGTACTGGTGGTCCTGTAGTTGATTGCAGTCGTCTCTTTGACAACGATCTTCCTGATGGGTAAGGCAACCATAGATATAAAGGACTGGCCAAGGCATTACATTGTGATCTATGAACTATGTATTTGTGCACATTTGTAGTATTTCTTCTTTTTTAACGAGTGATATTAGATTAGCATGCAAGATTCTTGGGGGGAAAAGTGGCACAAAAATAAATGGTTTTATATTTACAAAATGTAAAAGAAAAAAGTGTGTCTTACATTATCTATCGCTACCTAAAAATGTAAATCACATTTACTGTACCCTGATAATACCTGGGACAAAGACACATTTTTCCTTGATTTCCACCTCTGCTCTGCAGTTTAAAATTATAAATCAAACAATTCAGACGTGATTAAAGTGCACATTGCAGACTCTTACTTAAGGGGGATTTGTAAACATTTCAGTCACAGCAAGTAGAAATGACAACACTTTGTCTACACGGTCCTCCCATTTCAGGACACCATAATGTTTAAGGACAATTGGCGTCACAGGTGTTTGTGATTCCTCAGGTGGGCTTCAATGTTTCATAAGAAACCTCATCTTGCTTTTACCGTTTGGAGTCTGTAGTTGCCATTGTTCAACATGAGGACAAGAACTGTGCCAATTAAAGTCAAAGAAGTCATTATTGGGCTGAAACACATGAATAAAACCATTGAAGACATCAGTAAAACCTTAGGATGAACTAAATCAACTGTCTGGAATGTCGTTAAAAGAAGGAACAAACTGGTGAACTCAGTAATCACAAAGGGTCTGTTAGGCCAAGAAATCCCAGACGCCTGTCAGACAAACCAGTCACAGTCTACAGGGGGCCGATGTGGACGTGTCAGAGACGATTATCAGCTGAAGACTTCATGAACAGAAATACAGAGGCCACACTGAAAAATGCAAACCATTAGCTAGCCACAAAAATGGGATGGCCAGATTACAGTTTGTGAAAATGAACTTAAAAGAATTCTTGGAAAAGGTCTTGTGGACAGATGTGATGGCAGGAGCAGAGTGTGGAGACGAGAAGGAACTGCCCAAGATCCAAAGCGGACCACCTCATCTGTTAGATATGATGGTGGGGGCATTATTGCGTTGGGCATGTATAGCTGCCACAGTGACTGGCACACTTCTCTTCATTGATAAGGGAACTGCTGACGGCAGTAGCATACTCCGTTCTGAGATGTGTAGGAACATCTGATCTGCTCAGGTTCCAGTAAATGCCTACAACTCCTTGGATGGCACATCATCTGAGAAAAAGATAATGAATCAAACACACTGTTGTTGCAACAGAGGAGCTTTCAAAGCTAAAAAATAGAAAATTCTTGAATGGCCAACCCGGTCACCCAATTTCAATCCAATTGAGCAGGCCTTCCATATGCTGAAGAGAACACAAGCAGGAGCTGAAGATGGCTGCATCAGAGGCTTGGCAGAGCATCACCAGAGAAGACCCTCAGCACCTGGTGGTGTCTGAATTGCAGACTTCAAGCAGTCATTGCATGTGAGGGATATGCGACAAAGTCCTAAGCATGATAGCTTTAACAGACCTGCCATTGCTGTGTCCTAAACATTGTGGTGCCCTGAAATGGGGGGACTATTTGTGTGACCAAATTGCATGCCAGTCCCTTTAAGTGAAAGTGTGCATAGGTGTATCATGTCTGAATGATTTGAATTGTAATTTTAAACTGTAGAGCAGAGGGCTAAATCAAGGACAAATGTGTCTTTGTGCCAAACATTATGGAGAGCACTTTATATCATCCAGAAAAGGCTTACCTTGATTTATTTCAAGCTCACTAAGACAAACTGCTTTGTGTTGTCTTTGTAAACTCAGGAGTTTCATCAGAATGATTCTGATACCTGAAAATTGCCACTTTAGCTTTGTAGATTATTTCAATAGTCATAAAATCAAAACACAAGAAGCAAGGAAAGCTTAATTTAAGACAAGTTCTTGACTGTTTCATTTAAACCGCATCCTTTTCTGTTTCACGTGTGCCCGCTTTCCAGTTGGGAGGAGCGCAGAACGGCTTCAGGACGAATCCAATACCTGAACCACATTACCAGGACAACTCAGTGGGAGAGACCAACACGGTAAGTTCAGGATTTTGAGACTGAAAGTAGCAGTCTAACACCTAACTTTTGCTGAACTGGACATGCTTCGTTCATGTGGGCAGGAATGTGCCCTGAGTTGGTGCCTCATCAGGGGGTGGCTGCTGCCAGGACAGGCTGTGGCTCTGATAACGAATGGATTTTTTTTCTGTTTTAAAGGATTGTTTTGACTTTTTGGCAGTTCCAGATTTGAACTATCTGGGTGCTACGAGGTCACCCATTGCTTAGAATGTATTCTGCTCAATCATACATTGACGTCTTCCTCTGATCCTTTGTAGACCAGCTTCTGAATATTCCAGTCCCGTCCGGCCACTGAGCTGCATAGTGGATGAGAACACACCAATAATGGGGACAAATGGTGCTACAAGTGGACAGAGCAGTGACCCCCGTATCCAGGAAAGAAGAGTCCGCTCTCAGAGGCACAGGAACTACATGAGCAGAACACACCTGCACACACCACCAGATCTTCCTGAAGGCTATGGTGAGTGGGGAGGATGGTCTTGGCTCAGTCCGTGCTACCATCCTGGCCTGTTTTCTTGACTCGCCCTTCCTAATTTTTACAGAGCAAAGAACGACACAGCAAGGACAAGTCTACTTCCTTCACACACAGACCGGTGTGAGCACATGGCACGATCCCCGTGTTCCAAGGTGACTGTTTCACCTTTTCTGTTTCACGTGTGCCCACTTTCCAGTTGGGAGGAACACGCAGCATCTGCAGTGTGAATCCAATACCTAAAACACATTACCAGGACAACTCAGTGGGCGAGACCACTGTAGGGCTGTGATGTATTGAAAATAAGAATAATGTGCATATTCTGTGCCATTTAGTCCTCCTTATTATTATTATTGAATATCTGGCAACTGTCTCCCTTTTTGTGCTTTTCCTCAGGGATCTTAGCAACGTTAACTGTGAGGAGCTTGGTCCTCTTCCTCCTGGGTGGGAGATCCGTAACACAGCCACTGGACGAGTCTACTTTGTGGATCACAACAACCGGACCACACAGTTCACAGACCCCCGACTCTCTGCAAATTTGCATTT